>NW_027040174.1:0-101695 GCF_034236695.1 Oncorhynchus nerka
CACTGATCTGTTGTAGTTATGATGACTGGGTCAGTTTAAAACACTGATCTGGATTATAGTTATGATGACTGGGTCAGTTTAAAACAACACTGATCTGTTGTGGTACAGTTATGATGACTGGGTCAGTTTAAAACACTGATCTGTTGTTATGATGACTGGGTCAGTTTAAAACACTGATCTGTGATGACTGGGTCAGTTTAAAACACTGATCTGTTATAGTTATGATGACTGGGTCAGTTTACAACACTGATCTGTTATATGACTTATGATGACTGGGTCAGTTTAAAACACTGATCTGTTACAGTTATGATGACTGGGTCAGTTTAAAACACTGATCTGATGATGACTGGGTCAGTTTACAACACTGATCTGTTATGACTGGGTCAGTTTAAAACACTGATGACTGGGTCAGTTTAAAACACTGATCTGTGGGTGGTTATGATGACTGGGTCAGTTTAAAACACTGATCTGATGACTGGGTCAGTTTAAAACACTGTTATGATGACTGGGTCAGTTTAAAACACTGATCTGTGAGGTGGTTATGATGACTGGGTCAGTTTAAAACACTGATCTGTGAGGTGGTTATGATGACTGGGTCAGTTTAAAACACTGATCTGTGAGGTGGTTATGATGACTGGGTCAGTTTAAAACACTGATCTGTGTGGTGGTTATGATGACTGGGTCAGTTTAAAACACTGATCTGTGTGGTGGTTATGATGACTGGGTCAGTTTAAAACACTGATCTGTGAGGTGGTTATGATGACTGGGTCAGTTTAAAACACTGATCTGTGAGGTGGTTATGATGACTGGGTCAGTTTAAAACACTGATCTGTGTGGTGGTTATGATGACTGGGTCAGTTTAAAACACTGATCTGTGAGGTGGTTATGATGACTGGGTCAGTTTAAAACACTGATCTGTGAGGTGGTTATGATGACTGGGTCAGTTTAAAACACTGATCTGTGAGGTGGTTATGATGACTGGGTCAGTTTAAAACACTGATCTGTGAGGTGGTTATGATGACTGGGTCAGTTTAAAACACTGATCTGTGAGGTGGTTATGATGACTGGGTCAGTTTAAAACACTGATCTGTGAGGTGGTTATGATGACTGGGTCAGTTTAAAACACTGATCTGTGAGGTGGTTATGATGACTGGGTCAGTTTAAAACACTGATCTGTGTATGGTTATGATGACTGGGTCAGTTTAAAACACTGATGGTTATGATGACTGATCTGTGAGGTGTGAGGTGGTTATGATGACTGGGTCAGTTTAAAACACTGATCTGTGAGGTGGTTATGATGACTGGGTCAGTTTAAAACACTGATCTGTGAGGTGGTTATGATGACTGGGTCAGTTTAAAACACTGATCTGTGTTATAGTTATGATGACTGGGTCAGTTTAAAACACTGATCTGTGAGGTGGTTATGATGACTGGGTCAGTTTAAAACACTGATCTGTGTATAGTTATGATGACTGGGTCAGTTTAAAACACTGATCTGTGAGGTGGTTATGATGACTGGGTCAGTTTAAAACACTGATCTGTGAGGTGGTTATGATGACTGGGTCAGTTTAAAACACTGATCTGTGTGGTGGTTATGATGACTGGGTCAGTTTAAAACACTGATCTGTGAGGTGGTTATGATGACTGGGTCAGTTTAAAACACTGATCTGTGAGGTGGTTATGATGACTGGGTCAGTTTAAAACACTGATCTGTGAGGTGGTTATGATGACTGGGTCAGTTTAAAACACTGATCTGTGAGGTGGTTATGATGACTGGGTCAGTTTAAAACACTGATCTGTGTGGTGGTTATGATGACTGGGTCAGTTTAAAACACTGATCTGTGAGGTGGTTATGATGACTGGGTCAGTTTAAAACACTGATCTGTGGTATAGTTATGATGACTGGGTCAGTTTAAAACACTGATCTGTGGTATAGTTATGATGACTGGGTCAGTTTAAAACACTGATCTGTGTGGTGGTTATGATGACTGGGTCAGTTTAAAACACTGATCTGTGAGGTGGTTATGATGACTGGGTCAGTTTAAAACACTGATCTGTGTGGTGGTTATGATGACTGGGTCAGTTTAAAACACTGATCTGTGTGGTGGTTATGATGACTGGGTCAGTTTAAAACACTGATCTGTGTGGTGGTTATGATGACTGGGTCAGTTTAAAACACTGATCTGTGTGGTGGTTATGATGACTGGGTCAGTTTAAAACACTGATCTGTGTGGTGGTTATGATGACTGGGTCAGTTTAAAACACTGATCTGTTATAGTTATGATGACTGGGTCAGTTTAAAACACTGATCTGTGAGGTGGTTATGATGACTGGGTCAGTTTAAAACACTGATCTGTGTGGTGGTTATGATGACTGGGTCAGTTTAAAACACTGATCTGTTATAGTTATGATGACTGGGTCAGTTTAAAACACTGATCTGTGAGGTGGTTATGATGACTGGGTCAGTTTAAAACACTGATCTGTGAGGTGGTTATGATGACTGGGTCAGTTTAAAACACTGATCTGTGTGGTGGTTATGATGACTGGGTCAGTTTAAAACACTGATCTGTGAGGTGGTTATGATGACTGGGTCAGTTTAAAACACTGATCTGTGGTATAGTTATGATGACTGGGTCAGTTTAAAACACTGATCTGTGAGGTGGTTATGATGACTGGGTCAGTTTAAAACACTGATCTGTGTGGTGGTTATGATGACTGGGTCAGTTTAAAACACTGATCTGTGGTATAGTTATGATGACTGGGTCAGTTTAAAACACTGATCTGTGAGGTGGTTATGATGACTGGGTCAGTTTAAAACACTGATCTGTGAAGTGGTTATGATGACTGGGTCAGTTTAAAACACTGATCTGTTATAGTTATGATGACTGGGTTTTATGATCTGTTATAGTTATGATGACTGGGTCAGTTTAAAACACTGATCTGTTATAGTTATGATGACTGGGTCAGTTTAAAACACTGATCTGTGGTATAGTTATGATGACTGGGTCAGTTTAAAACACTGATCTGTTATAGTTATGATGACTGGGTCAGTTTAAAACACTGATTTGAATTACAGTTATGATGACTGGGTCAGTTTAAAACACTGATCTGTGAGTGGTTATGATGACTGGGTCAGTTTAAAACACTGATCTGTGAGGTGGTTATGATGACTGGGTCAGTTTAAAACACTGATCTGTGAGGTGGTTATGATGACTGGGTCAGTTTAAAACACTGATCTGTGAGGTAGTTATGATGACTGGGTCAGTTTAAAACACTGATCTGTGAGGTGGTTATGATGACTGGGTCAGTTTAAAACACTGATCTGTGTGGTGGTTATGATGACTGGGTCAGTTTAAAACACTGATCTGTGAGGTGGTTATGATGACTGGGTCAGTTTAAAACACTGATCTGTGAGGTGGTTATGATGACTGGGTCAGTTTAAAACACTGATCTGTGAGGTGGTTATGATGACTGGGTCAGTTTAAAACACTGATCTGTGAGGTGGTTATGATGACTGGGTCAGTTTAAAACACTGATCTGTGAGGTGGTTATGATGACTGGGTCAGTTTAAAACACTGATCTGTGAGGTGGTTATGATGACTGGGTCAGTTTAAAACACTGATCTGTGGGTGGTTATGATGACTGGGTCAGTTTAAAACACTGATCTGTGTGGTGGTTATGATGACTGGGTCAGTTTAAAACACTGATCTGTGTGGTGGTTATGATGACTGGGTCAGTTTAAAACACTGATCTGTGTGGTGGTTATGATGACTGGGTCAGTTTAAAACACTGATCTGTGAGGTGGTTATGATGACTGGGTCAGTTTAAAACACTGATCTGTGTGGTGGTTATGATGACTGGGTCAGTTTAAAACACTGATCTGTGAGGTGGTTATGATGACTGGGTCAGTTTAAAACACTGATCTGTGAGGTGGTTATGATGACTGGGTCAGTTTAAAACACTGATCTGTTATAGTTATGATGACTGGGTCAGTTTAAAACACTGATCTGTGAGGTGGTTATGATGACTGGGTCAGTTTAAAACACTGATCTGTGAGGTGGTTATGATGACTGGGTCAGTTTAAAACACTGATCTGTGAGGTGGTTATGATGACTGGGTCAGTTTAAAACACTGATCTGTGAGGTGGTTATGATGACTGGGTCAGTTTAAAACACTGATCTGTGAGGTGGTTATGATGACTGGGTCAGTTTAAAACACTGATCTGTGAGGTGGTTATGATGACTGGGTCAGTTTAAAACACTGATCTGTGTGGTGGTTATGATGACTGGGTCAGTTTAAAACACTGATCTGGATTATAGTTATGATGACTGGGTCAGTTTAAAACACTGATCTGTGTGGTGGTTATGATGACTGGGTCAGTTTAAAACACTGATCTGTTATAGTTATGATGACTGGGTCAGTTTAAAACACTGATCTGTGTGGTGGTTATGATGACTGGGTCAGTTTAAAACACTGATCTGTGAGGTGGTTATGATGACTGGGTCAGTTTAAAACACTGATCTGTGTGGTGGTTATGATGACTGGGTCAGTTTAAAACACTGATCTGTGTGGTGGTTATGATGACTGGGTCAGTTTAAAACACTGATCTGTTATAGTTATGATGACTGGGTCAGTTTAAAACACTGATCTGTGTGGTGGTTATGATGACTGGGTCAGTTTAAAACACTGATCTGTGAGGTGGTTATGATGACTGGGTCAGTTTAAAACACTGATCTGTGTGATCTGCAATCTAAACATGCTGGACGCATCCCAAATAGCAAATGGACCCTATTCCCTACATAGTGCACTACTTTAGACCAAAGCCCTATGGGCCCTTTTCCCTACATAGGGCTTTGGTCTAAAGTAGTGCACTATGGGCCCTTTTCCCTACATAGGGCTTTGGTCTAAAGTAGTGCACTATGGGCCCTTTTCCCTACATAGGGCTTTGGTCTAAAGTAGTGCACTATGGGCCCTTTTCCCTACATAGGGCTTTGGTCTAAAGTAGTGCACTATGGGCCCTTTTCACAACATAGGGCTTTGGTCTAAAGTAGTGCACTATGGGCCCTATTTCCTACATAGAGCTCTGGTCTAAAGTAGTGCACTATGGGCCCTATTCCCTACATAGAGCTCTGGTCTAAAGTAGTGCACTATGGGCCCTATTCCCTATATAGTGCACTACTTTTAACCATGGCCCGATTTAGGATGCGGGCACTGTCTGGTCATCTTTAACCATCAGGAAGAACACTGTAGTGCCGAGGCAGTGTCGCAGCAGCAGCAGTGTGTCTGTGTGTCGACTACAGCAGTCTGGTAATTAGTAACAATGAAGGATTAAGCTGTGAGCTCCTCTGACACACACACAAGCCTGTGTAGCTGCTTTAGGAAGGGGACAGGAGGAACTCAGGCAGGTAATTACCCAGACAAAGAGCCCGGGACTAGTCTCATCAATCACAACGAAGATGTCTACTGAAGAACAACACAGGAAGTCTGTATCTCAAACAGCACCCTATTCCCTATATAGTGCACTTCTTTAGACCAGAGCCTAATGGTACACTATTCCCTATATAGTGCACTTCTTTAGACCAGAGCCTAATGGTACACTATTCCCTATATAGTGCACTTCTTTAGACCAGAGCCTAATGGTACACTATTCCCTATATAGTGCACTACTTTAGACCAGGATCCAAATGGCACACTATTCCCTATATAGTGCACTACTTTAGACCAGAGCCCAATGGTACACTATTCCCTATATAGTGCACTACTTTTAACCAGAGCCCAATGGTACACTATTCCCCACATAGTGCACTACTTTAGACCAGGGCCCCTAGGGAAGGTGTAGAGAATAGGGTACCATTTGAGAGTCAGACTAAGAGTGTGAGAGTCAGTATAGTATACCTTGTGTCTCTGTCAGCAGTTCTACAGTCAGTTTGAATGACAGAAAAGCATCTCATATATATATATATATATTATATATATATATTAGTGTGTCCTTACCTACCCTAGCAGTATGAGTGTCATCTCTTCTGTGTCCCTGTGAGAGAGCCTGGTTGCATGTACTGAGTGTGTGTGTGTATATGGAGCCTCAGTGAGCCACGCTCACGAGACTGGCCTCATTTTTCCAGGTGGATTACAGGCAGCTAACGACACGTGTCACTCAGCCTGCGTCCCTGACGACTCCCTATTCCAGGGATCCTCAACTAGATTCAGCCGCGAGCCGAGTGGCTGTTCAGGGGGCCGGGCCCCCGAGTGGCTGTTCAGGGGGCCGGGCCCCCGGAGTGGCTGTTCAGGGGGCCGGGCCCCCGAGTGGCTGTACAGGGGGCCGGGCCCCCGAGTGGCTGTACAGGGGGCCGGGCCCCCGAGTGGCTGTTCAGGGGGCCGGGCCCCCGAGTGGCTGTTCAGGGGGCCGGGCCCCCGAGTGGCTGTTCAGGGGGCCGGGCCCCCGAGTGGCTGTTCAGGGGGCCGGGCCCCCGAGTGGCTGTTCAGGGGGCCGGGCCCCCGAGTGGCTGTTCAGGGGGCCGGGCTCCCGAGTGGCTGTTCAGGGGGCCGGGCTCCCGAGTGGCTGTTCAGGGGGCCGGGCTCCCGAGTGCCTGTTCAGGGGGCCGGGCTCCCGAGTGCCTGTTCATGGGGCCGGGCTCCCGAGTGCCTGTTCATGGGGCCGGGCTCCCGAGTGCCTGTTCATGGGGCCGGGCTCCCGAGTGGGCTCCCAGGTGGCGCAGCGGTCTAAAGCACTGCATCTCAGTGCTAGAGGCGTCACTACAGACCCTGGTTCAATCCTGGGCTGGATCACAACCGGCCGAGATTGGAAGTCCCATAGGGTGGTGCACCATTTGCCCAGCGTCGTCCGGGTTACGGGAGGGTTTGGCCCAGCGTCGTCCGGGTTACGGGAGGGTTTGGCCGGGGTAGGCAGTCACTGTAAATTAAGAATTTGTTCTTAACTGACTTGCCTAGTTAAATAAAATAAAAATATACTTACAAATAATTGAGATTGTGCTTCTTGCAGTCAATTTGCAAACAGATATATTGTTTGACAAAAACATAACCATTTTAATAGCCTCTAGCACTGAGATGCAGTGTCTTAGACCACTGAACCAGGTACTATAGTGATATAGCATCTAGCACTGAGATGCAGTGCCTTAGACCACTGAACCAGGTACTGTAGTGATATAGCCTCTAGCACTGAGATGCAGTGTCTTAGACCACTGAACCAGGTACTGTAGTGATATAGCCTCTAGCACTGAGATGCAGTGATATAGCTTAGACCACTGAACCAGGTACTGTAGTGATATGCAGTGTCTAGCACTGAGATGCAGTGTCTTAGACCACTGAACCAGGTACTGTAGTGATATAGCCTCTAGCACTGAGATGCAGTGTCTTAGACCACTGAACCAGGTACTGTAGTGATATAGCCTCTAGCACTGAGATGCAGTGTGCTTCTTAGACCACTGAACCAGGTACTGTAGTGATATAGCCTCTAGCACTGAGATGCAGTGTCTTAGACCACTGAACCAGGTACTGTAGTGATATAGCCTCTAGCACTGAGATGCAGTGTCTTAGACCACTGAACCAGGTACTGTAGTGATATAGCCTCTAGCACTGAGATGCAGTGTCTTAGACCACTGAACCAGGTACTGTAGTGATATAGCCTCTAGCACTGAGATGCAGTGTCTTAGACCACTGAACCAGGTACTGTAGTGATATAGCCTCTAGCACTGAGATGCAGTGTCTTAGACCACTGAACCAGGTACTGTAGTGATATAGCCTCTAGCACTGAGATGCAGTGTCTTAGACCACTGAACCAGGTACTGTAGTGATATAGCCTCTAGCACTGAGATGCAGTGTCTTAGACCACTGAACCAGGTACTGTAGTGATATAGCCTCTAGCACTGAGATGCAGTGTCTTAGACCACTGAACCAGGTACTGTAGTGATATAGCCTCTAGCACTGAGATGCAGTGTCTTAGACCACTGAACCAGGTACTGTAGTGATATAGCCTCTAGCACTGAGATGCAGTGTCTTAGACCACTGAACCAGGTACTGTAGTGATATAGCCTCTAGCACTGAGATGCAGTGTCTTAGACCACTGAACCAGGTACTGTAGTGATATAGCCTCTAGCACTGAGATGCAGTGTCTTAGACCACTGAACCAGGTACTGTAGTGATATAGCCATTTAAAAAAAAAAAAAATGTTTTAGAACAAATTCTTGTTTTCAATGACGGCCTAGGAACAGTGGGTTAACTGCCTGTTCAGGGGCAGAACGACAGATTTGTACCTTGTCAGCTCGGGGATTTGAACTTGCAACCTTTCGGTTACTAGTCAAACGCACTAGCCTACCCTGCCGCCCATATAGCCGATATAGCCTCTAGCACTGAGATGCAGTGCCTTAGACCACTGCGCAGATCTCATATGTAGTTATTATCATATTGATTAATTTTATGTCACAAAAAAAACCTTGCATAAACACTGAATATAATGTAGGCCTACTTGTTAGGGTAACTTGGGGTAAATCGCCACCCGGGGTAACAAGCCTCCTGCCTGAACTTCTCACAGAAACCACTTCGTCACTATCCCCCCCAAACACTTTCCCTGGTTTCCACTACTCTTTCTCAACCAAAACATATTATCTGACTCACAATTTTTTGTGTCATTCCAAAAGAAATGAAATTGGAAGGAGAGAGACGTTGTACCCCAAGCCACCCTACAATTGGCAGACGTTACATTTCACCCCTCTCTCCCCTAGTCTCTAGACACATGTCAGTGTTAACATGCTTCTGCTAAACATCCTGGGTTTAAAACGGCAACATTCGCGCATATTTAGGAGATGAGAAATAAATACAAGTAGGACTGGAAAGCTGGGATTTCTCTCTTTTTTAACAAAAAGCCTTTAAAACGGCTGTTTCTGAGATTTAATGCACAACAATTCTTAACTTCTTGTCAGACTACATGTTTCCCTCCCTGTGGCACTGAGAACAGGGATGAGCCACGAGAGGAATATGTATCTAGCATAGAACAACAAGCCGACAAGGTAAATAGATACAAATATTCTACTATGGGGTTGTTAGATTTTCTTATTATTTATTTGTTTTATTTGCAGAGGAAAAGTACATGTGGAATGATATCTACAAAATGCGCCTCAGCAGAAATATTTGTTAATGTTCGATATTTGTTGTTGTTGTGAGGCGGTAATGATTTTGCCGTGGCGCAGCACCACAGTAAAAGGAGCAATACGTTTGACCAGGTCACATGGGGTAGAACCAAAGGCAGCACTATACAGGGACTGGGCCAATAGGGTAGACCCAAAGGCAGCACTATACAGGGAATGGGCCAATAGGGTAGACCCAAAGGCAGCACTATACAGGGACTGGGCCAATAGGGTAGACCCAAAGGCAGCACTATACAGGGAATGGGCCAATAGGGTAAATAGCATACAAATATTCTACTATAGACCCAAAGGCAGCACTATGCAGGGACTATACAGGCACTATACAGGGACTGGGCCAATAGGGTAGACCAAAGGCAGCTCTAGCAGGGACTGGGCCAATAGCACTATACAGGGACTGGGCCAATAGGGTAGACCCAAAGGCAGCACTATACAGGGACTGGGCCAATAGGGTAGACCCAAAGGCAGCACTATGCAGGGACTGGGCCAATAGGGTAGACCCAAAGGCAGCACTATACAGGGACTGGGCCAATAGGGTAGACCCAAAGGCAGCACTATACAGGGAATGGGCCAATAGGGTAGACCCAAAGGCAGCACTATGCAGGGAATGGGCCAATAGGGTAGACCCAAAGGCAGCACTATACAGGGAATGGGCCAATAGGGTAGACCCAAAGGCAGCACTATACAGGGAATGGGCCAATAGGGTAGACCCAAAGGCAGCACTATACAGGGACTGGGCCAATAGGGTAGACCCAAAGGCAGCACTATACAGGGAATGGGACAATAGGTTTGACCAGGTCACCATTCCCATTTCTCCTATAGAGCTCCATTTTTATGGAACGGTCTGCCTACCCATGTCAGAGACGCAAACTCGGTCTCAACCTTTAAGTCTTTACTGAAGACTCATCTCTTCAGTGGGTCATATGATTGAGTGTAGTCTGGCCCAGGAGTGGGAAGGTGAACGGAAAGGCTCTGGAGCAACGAACTGCCCTTGCTGTCTCTGCCTGGCCGGTTCCCCTCTTTCCACTGGGATTCTCTGCCTCTAACCCTATTACAGGGGCTGAGTCACTGGCTTACTGGGGCTCTCTCATGCCGTCCCTGGAGGGGGTGCGTCACCTGAGTGGGTTGATTCACTGTTGTGGTCATCCTGTCTGGGTTGGCGCCCCCCCCCCTTGGGTTGTGCCGTGGCGGAGATCTTTGTGGGCTATACTCAGCCTTGTCTCAGGATGGTAAGTTGGTGGTTGAAGATATCCCTCTAGTGGTGTGGGGGCTGTGCTTTGGCAAAGTGGGTGGGGTTATATCCTTCCTGTTTGGCCCTGTCCGGGGGTGTCCTCGGATGGGGCCACAGTGTCTCCTGACCCCTCCTGTCTCAGCCTCCAGTATTTATGCTGCAGTAGTTTATGTGTCGGGGGGCTAGGGTCAGTTTGTTTTATCTGGAGTACTTCTCCTGTCCTATTCGGTGTCCTGTGTGAATTTAAGTGTGCTCTCTCAAATTCTCTCTCTCTGAGGACCTGAGCCCTAGGACCATGCCTCAGGACTACCTGACATGATGACTCCTTGCTGTCCCCAGTCCACCTGGCCGTGCTGCTGCTCCAGTTTCAACTGTTCTGCCTTATTATTATTGGACCATGCTGGTCATTTATGAACATTTGAACATCTTGGCCATGTTCTGTTATAATCTCCACCAGGCACAGCCAGAAGAGGACTGGCCACCCCACATAGCCTGATTCCTCTCTTGGTTTCTTCCTAGGTTCCTGACTTTCTAGGGAGTTTTTCCTAGCCACCGTGCTTCTACACCTGCATTGCTTGCTGTTTGGGGTTTTAGGCTGCGTTTCTGTACAGCACTTTGAGATATCAGCTGATGTACGAAGGGCTATATAAATACATTTGATTTGGTCACATAGGGTAGACCCAAAGGCAGTGCACTATGCAGGGAATGGGACAATAGGTTTGACCAGGTCACATGGGGTAGACCCAAAGGCAGCACTATGCAGGGAATGGGACAATAGGTTTGACCAGGTCACATGGGGTAGACCCAAAGGCAGCACTATGCAGGGAATGGGACAATAGGTTTTGCTATGAAAAGTTACGCATTAGATCACATATTTTGGTATTGCCTCCATGTAGCTTGTTTGTGGCCACAGGTTGAAGGCTGAAAAATATCAACATTAATCTAAAATTAACCCGATAAATAGCGCTGTTGGGAGAGTCGGAAAACCATAAATCAACTACCTGGAAATCACAAGAGGGCTGTTGACAGAGATAGGTGGGATCGGGCATTAAATGTACTTTTTGGACCACCAGCCACCGTAGCAGGTAGATAAAATTATATATATATATGTGATTCATTTAATTGCTTTAAAAAAATTTTAAAAAAACAGCAGAAATACGTTAAACAGCTACTGCAGCATTTATTTAGCTATAAATGTGATAAAACGTCACTATTTTTTTTAACTCACAAATGCAGGTGGAATGGTCACACTGGAGCCTTGACCTCTTACCCACCAATGCCAAAATCTACCTGCATTTGGCAGGTGTTAATTTTAGGCCCTGGATGGGATGGACTGAGAGTAGTTGGGGGGGGCGGGATTTAAAGAGTAGTTGGGGGACGGGGTTTAAAGAGTAGTTGGGGGCGGGGTTTAAAGAGTAGTTGGGGGACGGGGTTTAAAGAGTAGTTGGGGGCGGGGTTTAAAGAGTAGTTGGGGGACGGGGTTTAAAGAGTAGTTGGGGGACGGGGTTTAAAGAGTAGTTGGGGGCGGGGTTTAAAGAGTAGTTGGGGGACGGGGTTTAAAGAGTAGTTGGGGGGGGGTTAAAGAGTAGTTGGGGGGCGGGGTTTAAAGAGTAGTTGGGGGGCGGGTTAAAGAGTAGTTGGGGGGCGGGGTTTAAAAACTCACCTTCTATAACAGTTATGACTTTAAATACAATGCATAATACAAGTACATCAAAATATGGACTCATCAACCCAAAGGATGGCTACTTTGAAGAATCTCAAACATAAACAAAATATATTTTAACACTTTTTGGGGTAATTACATGATTCCATATGTTATTTCATAGTTTTGATGTCTTCACTATTCTCCTACAATATAGAAAATAGTCAAATAAAGAAAAACCCTTGAATGAGTAGGTATGTCCTAACGTTTGACTGGTACTGTACATGTAACAAAAGAAAAAGATGTAAAAACTACATTTTTTTGTCCCCAGAAGAGTTTGTCCTGCATCTCAGTAGGAGTGCTGATCTCAGATCAGTTTGTCCTGCATCTCAGTAGGAGTGCTGATCTCAGATGAGTATGTCCTGCATCTCAGTAGGAGTGATGCTCTAGATTCAGTTTGTCTTGCATCTCAATAGGAGTGCTGCTCATCTAGGATCAGTTTGTCCTGCATCTCAGTAGGAGTGATGCTCTATAAATTAGTTTGTCCTGCATCTCAGTAGGAGTGATGCTCTAGATTCAGTTTGTCTTGCATCTCAGTAGGAGTGCTGTTCTCAGATCAGTTTGTCCTGCATCTCAGTAGGAGTGATGCTCTAGATTCAGTTTGTCTTGCATCTCAATAGGAGTGCTGCTCATCTAGGATCAGTTTGTCCTGCATCTCAGTAAGAGTGCTGCTCATCTAGGATCAGTTTGTCCTGCATCTCAGTAAGAGTGCTGCTCATCTAGGATCAGTTTGTCCTGCATCTCAGTAAGAGTGCTGCTCTGGGGTCAGTTTGTCCTGCATCTCAGTAAGAGTGCTGCTCATCTAGGATCAGTTTGTCCTGCATCTCAGTAAGAGTGCTGCTCATCTAGGATCAGTTTGTCCTGCATCTCAGTAAGAGTGCTGCTCATCTAGGATCAGTTTGTCCTGCATCTCAGTAAGAGTGCTGCTCATCTAGGATCAGTTTGTCCTGCATCTCAGTAAGAGTGCTGCTCATCTAGGATCAGTTTGTCCTGCATCTCAGTAAGAGTGCTGCTCATCTAGGATCAGTTTGTCCTGCATCTCAGAGTAGGAGTGCTTACCACTGGTACTAAGTTATGTACATTAAGTAAGAGTAGTGCATGGTATTCAGCAGCTGGGATGGGAAAGGGGCCTGGCCAGGAATAACCACTGGTGTTAAGTTAGGTACATTTAGTAAGATGTTAAAATTAAAATGGTTATAAGAATGACAAGGTGCCAATGTAAACCAACTGGTAGTAGTGTATGACTATTACAGTGGAAGGCCTCTAGTCCATGCACCTCAACTAGACCTGAACCTGCTCATCCAAACATTGGTTGTGTAAATAAATCAGTTGGACTGATGCACCTGTGGTAATGATGAATGATATGTAATCTCCATCCTATGCATCACAAATTATCATAATGCTAAAAGTGCATGCTATTGACGAACATTTTTGCTAAACTGTCAGAAATGTTGTTGACTGTCCCAACCTAATGGGGATCATTAAAAATGGCGAGCCACGCGCGTTGTCTTCAATACAATGAAGCAGCAAATCCCCGCGCGCTGGCTGTGTCGATGCAACCTCCACATGCAGGCCTTGCCGCAGAAACATAAACCCTGCCACCCACCTCGAGTTCTTATGTTGGCTAAATCCTCAACTTGGCTAAACGCCATCTATCTAGCTGTGCACCATTAAATATTTCCGGCCATCTTTTGGGCCAGGTGCTTATTTCAGTAACGTTAGTGCGCAAAGCTAGTTTAGACTATCGTTGATGTACGGCAAAACCAAATTGACGCATCTGTGTTGGTTAACTTGAATTGTAAGCTAGCTAGTACCTCTTTGCTAGCTAATGAAATAGGTAGATAGATATCACCACTGCTAAGTTAGTTAGCCATCTAGCTAGCTACATGATTATTTCATGTATACCTGGCTCATTTGAAAGTCACATAAATGACACGCGAGTCTCAGTGACGATGATGCAAACCATCCCCTTTATAAAAACGTAAACAAACAGCTAAGGGCCTTGCTTCAAATGGATCGCTTTAAAATGCTAGCTAAGTATCCACCATCTTGGAATCGCCACACACCCCCCCCGGTCCACGGAGAGGCCTCCTATAACGGTCACTAAAGGCCAACCATTTTCAGTTAACAAATCAGCAAAACAATTATATTACAAATACAAATTATTAAATTATACATATATTGTTTACAACTAAACTGAGTGATCGTACCTTGTTACCTGGCTACTGTTACCTGGCTACTGTAGCTTGGCTACCGTGCGCTGATTAGCGGCTAGCTGACGTTAGTTAGCTAATTACAAATACATTACACAGTTGGGTTGGCTAGTTAGGCAAACAAATAGTAACCGCACCGTATCCATGTAAAAAATACCTTAACTAACTTACCAATTGGTCTGTCAAATGTGTAAGTAAATTGCAACATTTGCCTAATACCTGCTGGGTCATTAATAGCCATCGTTAAAACGGCATGCGTAGGCTCAAAGAGTCATGTGAAACAAGCTAAGTGGGCTACTGTTTACAAAACATGAACGGGGGTGTAACATCCAGACTAAAAATGTGTTACCGTTAACCCCTGTGACCGGGGCACAAACGATCGATTTTGTAGCGCCAGTGAGAGCTATTGACCCGGGTTTATTTTGGCAACTAGTAGGTTGGCTAGCTAACCGCGATGAATGAATTGCACATGCTATTGCTAACTAGCCAACTGATCCAAATATAAATCAATGTAAGTTAAGCTTGTTAGGTGACAAATATACGACGGTTGTAAATATACTGTAAAAACATGTGGTTTATGTAATGTTTCACTCGTGTTGTCTTACGTTAAACCAAAACGGATGTTTTGACCATCGTTAGCTACCAAGTTGACTGCGCCACGTTTAATCACGCCGACTTGGACTAGCTAGCTAGCGTCAAGACAGTGAGAGTGCAAGAAATCAGTCCGTGAATGTGCTAACCTGCCAGTTGCATATGTGTGATGTAAGTTAGCGAGTCTCGGCTAGTTACCGGGTCGTCCAACGTTAACTAACTAGTTACAGCCAACGACGCTTGTATTTGACATGTCAACAACACTTAAGTTAAAGCTAAGCTAACGTTGGCTACTGACTAAACGAGGTCAGATGCTGCTGCTGCAATGGACGCATCATCAGCAAAATGAGTTGTGACCATTGTGGCAGGCCTTGATGTTTACAGTGACTATACATCAGTTCACGCTAGCTATGCACTTCCAACTATTTTAATGTAATTGTTGTGCTAGTTTATCGTCCCCTTCCCGTGGCTTTTTCGTACCTTCCATCTCCATATCCTCGGGCTCGCTAAGTTGTTGCTCGCCGGCTTTCTGCTGCTGCTGTTGTTGAGTGTGGTGGTGGTTCATGTTGGCAACTGTTGTGAAGAGATGATGCCTGTTGTCTTTGTTCCCCTCGAACTTGTCTGTTGCTGGTTCCGCGGGGAGCCGGTTACTGGGTTGTTGGTGAGGTGTTTGAGGGTGCGGAGGTGGAATAGACAGGTCAAACCTGGTCGCCTGGGCCTGTTCTGAAACAACCTCGGCCTTTTCTCCCGTCAGCGCCGGGGATTGAGGGGAGGAGGTCGGTGGGGGAGCAGGCAGAGAAACGCGGACGTATTTGCTTGCTATTCGCCCAATCTCGGCGCCTTGATGGGTGCAAGTCGCTGACGGTGGTGATGACTACGGCTCCAAAAAAGGGAGACCCGTTGAATTAAATAAATCCGACTTACCCCGGGTAATATGGGGCAATTGGTGAAGTGGGAAAGACAACTCACGACCTGCAGCCTGAGAAACAAATACTGTTGCCCTGTTTTAAAGCCAACTGGCACAAGGCAGCCAACTAACGAAATTAGTCAATCAGGGAAAACAAATGTTCATAAACTATCAATGCACATTGAAATACAACTTTCCCTTCGATATTCCCAGTCCGTGTGCTCCTCCGATTGTCCCTCGTCTGGGGGAGAGCAGAGAAAAAAGCTATCCATTCAAACCTGCTTCTAATTTGGAATCGCAGTAATTTAGAAGTTTAGGGTGATAGCGATGCCACAGCCCGATATCGACTTTCCCACACATTAAATCACCGTATTAATATTAGCAACAAAATTCAGCACCTTGTCGCATTTCAACACGTCTGTTCAATGAATAAATGTGCCCGGTCACAACCAGAGCCTCTCACCCGCTTCCTTGGTTTGTGATGTTGAGTTTGAGGTAAAAACTCAAAATGGCGGTCGCGCTCTTCTCTGAAATGTCACATCCGCATGGAGATCTGAACACTCCCGCACACAGCAGAATCGATGGGTCGCTCGCTGACTGACTGTGTATTTTTCATTAACCAATATACGGGTTAGCAATCATAGGCTACAACTCATGGCAGTAAAAAAAATATAATCATAGCTAATATTATAGGTTAGTTGGTAATAACGGGTTATAGCAGAGGTGTCAAGATCATTTTGCTCCGGGGGCCGCATTCGGTCTTCAACGAGGTCCGGAGGGCCGCACTGAAAACTGGTTATATTTCCACACCATCAAAAAGTGCAAAAAAATTGTCCTCTATCCATCGTTTTTTGAATTTTCGATGCTCCCTGACTGTCTAGCCTTAATTTTGGTGATTATTAGCAAGCTGGACACAGTCAAGAAACTGTATGAATGTAAGTCAATTATAATTTACAAAGTTTCGATTTGGTTTTAGTCATTTTACAGTAAGCCTATAATAAGTATGTTACAGTATGTTCCTTCGCCCCCCCCAAAAAAACACCCATGGGTCGGATTTTGACACCCCTGGGGTATAGCGTTTACCAAAAATAAGAGTGTACTGGATGCAGTTAAAGGGCCCATTTTCTTAAAAATAATTGCAACAAGACACTGCAAACACATAACATAAGTTTTCTTCTCCAGTGCTATGGATATGAGTTGTATAAATGGTATTATTTTCCCCACTTTGGAGCATATTCTGTTTTAACCATATATGATGAGTCAATATCGCGGTGTAAAAACAGTGAAAGGGCCCAACATCATTTTTTTTGTCTCTAAGCTTCAATTTTACAATCCAAAGAAATTCTCTGGTACATAACTGGACAACTGAACATTGCAACATGTTGACACAATACACTGATATACGGCTGGAGTCCCATAGGGCAGCATTGGGAGTCCCATATGGAGTCCCATAGGGCATAGGGCAGCATTGGGAGTCCCATATGGAGTCCCATAGGGCATAGGGCAGCATTGGGAGTCCCATAGGGCAGCATTGGGAGTCCCATAGGGCAGCATTGGGAGTCCCATAGGGCAGCATTGGGAGTCCCATAGGGCATAGGGCAGCATTGGGAGTCTCATATGGAGTCCTATAGGGCAGCATTGGGAGTCCCATATGGAGTCCCATAGTTCAGCATTGGGAGTCCCATATGGAGTCCCATAGGGCAGCATTGATTGAGCAACTTCTTGATCCAAATCAGTCAGGTTTCAAGACTAGTCATTCAACTGAGACTGCTCTTCTCTGTATCACGGAGGCCCTCCGCACTGCTAAAGCTAACTCTCTCTCCTCTGCTCTCATCCTTCTAGACCTATCGGCTGCCTTCGATACTGTGAACCATCAGATCCTCCTCTCCACCCTCTCCGAGTTGGGCATCTCCGGCGCGGCCCACGCTTGGATTGCGTCCTACCTGACAGGTCGCTCCTACCAGGTGGCGTGGCGAGAATCTGTCTCCTCACCACGCGCTCTCACCACTGGCGTCCCCCAGGGCTCTGTTCTAGGCCCTCTCCTATTCTCGCTATACACCAAGTCACTTGGCTCTGTCATAACCTCACATGGTCTCTCCTATCATTGCTATGCAGACGACACACAATTAATCTTCTCCTTTCCCCCTTCTGATGACCAGGTGGCGAATCGCATCTCTGCATGTCTGGCAGACATATCAGTGTGGATGACGGATCACCACCTCAAGCTGAACCTCGGCAAGACGGAGCTGCTCTTCCTCCCGGGAAGGACTGCCCATTCCATGATCTCGCCATCACGGTTGACAACTCCATTGTGTCCTCCTCCCAGAGCGCTAAGAACCTTGGCGTGATCCTGGACAACACCCTGTCGTTCTCAACTAACATCAAGGCGGTGGCCCGTTCTTGTAGGTTCATGCTCTACAACATCCGCAGAGTACGACCCTGCCTCACACAGGAAGCAGCGCAGGTCCTAATCCAGGCACTTGTCATCTCCCGTCTGGATTACTGCAACTCGCTGTTGGCTGGGCTCCCTGCCTGTGCCATTAAACCCCTACAACTCATCCAGAACGCCGCAGCCCGTCTGGTGTTCAACCTTCCCAAGTTCTCTCACGTCACCCCGCTCCTCCGCTCTCTCCACTGGCTTCCAGTTGAAGCTCGCATCCGCTACAAGACCATGGTGCTTGCCTACGGAGCTGTGAGGGGAACGGCACCTCAGTACCTCCAGGCTCTGATCAGGCCCTACACCCAAACAAGGGCACTGCGTTCATCCACCTCTGGCCTGCTCGCCTCCCTACCACTGAGGAAGTACAGTTCCCGCGCAGCCCAGTCAAAACTGTTCGCTGCTCTGGCCCCCCAATGGTGGAACAAACTCCCTCACGACGCCAGGACAGCGGAGTCAATCACCACCTTCCGGAGACACCTGAAACCCCACCTCTTTCAGGAATACCTAGGATAGGATAAAGTAATCCTTCTCACCCCCCCTTAAAAGATTTAGATGCACTATTGTAAAGTGGCTGTTCCACTGGATGTCTTAAGGTGAACGCACCAATTTGTAAGTCGCTCTGGATAAGAGCGTCTGCTAAATGACTTAAATGTAAATGAGTCCCATAGGGCAGCATTGGGAGTCCCATATGGAGTCCCATAGGGCAGCATTGGGAGTCCCATATGGAGTCCCATAGGGCAATATTGGGAGTCCCATATGGAGTCCCATAGGGCAGCATTGGGAGTCCCATAGGGCAGCATTGGGAGTCCCATATGGAGTCCCATAGGGCAGCATTGGGAGTCTCATATGGAGTCCCATAGGGCAGCATTGGGAGTCTCATATGGAGTCCCATAGGGCAGCATTGGGAGTCCCATAGGGCAGCATTGGGAGTCCCATAGGGCAGCATTGGGAGTCCCATAGGGCATAGGGCAGCATTGGGAGTCCCATAGGGCAGCATTGGGGGTCCCATATGGAGTCCCATAGGGCATAGGGCAGCATTGGGAGTCCCATATGGAGTCCCATAGGGCATAGGGCAGCATTGGGAGTCCCATATGGAGTCCCATAGGGCAGCATTGGGAGTCTCATATGGAGTCCCATAGGGCAGCATTGGGAGTCTCATATGGAGTCCCATAGGGCAGCATTGGGGGTCCCATATGGAGTCCCATAGGGCATAGGGCAGCATTGGGAGTCTCATATGGAGTCCCATAGGGCAGCATTGGGAGTCCCATATGGAGTCCCATAGGGCAGCATTGGGAGTCCCATAGGGCAGCGGGCAGCATTGGGAGTCTCATATGGAGTCCCATAGGGCAGCATCGTCTGGGGTAGGCTGTTATTGTGAATAAGAATTTGTTCATAACTGACTTGCCTAGTTATATAAAGGGGGTGAATGCAGGTAGCCAACCCCATGCTAATGCAGGTAGCCAACCCCATGCTAATGCAGGTAGCCAACCCCATGCTAATGCAGGTAGCCAATCCCATGCTTCAGTCTATTTATTTGCACTTTGCTGCATCAGTTGGGCTAAAGTTGATTGTTTATTTCTAATAGCATACCTGATCATATGGATCATGCATAGGCTAGATACTGTACATGACACAATATGTTAAAATCCTATAAAACTGTCTGCTCTATTTACTGCATTGTTATGGGACTGTTGTAAAAATGCAGTAAACTTGAAAGGTTCACAGGAATTAAATGATATCTCAAGCCTCATAGTGGACCCACACACTCATACGGAATTTGTTTATGAAGTTTTTAATTCATAGCTAGTATGTTTATTATTGTTGTAGCTATTAGCTACAATATGAAGAGTATCCTTCCCTCCTATCATAGATGAAGCAATATGAAGTGAGTGATGAGAGATGTTCTGTTTGTAGGAAAACAGTGCCCTCTAGTGGAGAGATAGGAGAAGGGTGCTGGAAGTTGCTGTAGTTCGGTACAGCAGCTTTTCAGCTGACTCATCCAAAGCTATCGGAATGTCTTGTACATCTACCTCCACCCACACACAGGAACACACACTGGCCTAACCCGGTCTTGACCAACAAGCTGCCGTGATTACCATAGATATGATACCAGACACATTTTCCTGCTGTTTAAGGAAAGTGGCCTATTAAATAATTATATAGCTACGTTGTGAAGAATCAAATCCAAATCAAATCGTATTTGTCACATGTGCAGAATAAAACAGGTGTAGACCTTACAGTGAAATGCTTCCTTACAAGCCCCTAACCAACAATGCAGTTAATAAAATCCCCCCAAAAAGTCAGAAATAAAAGTAACAAATAATTAAAGGGCAGCAGTAAAATAACAATAGCGAGGCTATACACAGGGTATTACGGTACTGAGTCAGTGTAGAGGCTATACACAGGGTATTACGGTACTGAGTCAGTGTAGAGGCTATACACAGGTTATTACGGTACTGAGTCAGTGTAGAGGCTATATACAGGGTATTACGGTACTGAGTCAGTGTAGAGGCTATACACAGGTTATTACGGTACTGAGTCAGTGTAGAGGCTATACACAGGGTATTACGGTACTGAGTCAGTGTAGAGGCTATACACAGGGTATTACGGTACTGAGTCAGTGTAGAGGCTATATACAGGGTATTACGGTACTGAGTCAGTGTAGAGGCTATACACAGGTTATTACGGTACTGAGTCAGTGTAGAGGCTATATACAGGGTATTACGGTACTGAGTCAGTGTAGAGGCTATACACAGGGTATTACGGTACTGAGTCAGTGAGGCTATACACAGGGTATTACGGTACTGAGTCAGTGTAGAGGCTATATACAGGTTATTACGGTACAGAGTCAATGTGGAGGCTATATACAGGGGGTACTGATACAGAGTCAATGTGGAGGCTATATACAGGGGGTACTGGTACAGAGTCAATGTGGAGGCTATATACAGGGGGTACCGGTAAAGAGTCAATGAGGAGGCTATATACAGGGTGTTACGGTACAGAGTCAATGTGGAGGCTATATACAGGGTGTTACGGTACAGAGTCAATGTGGAGGCAATATACAGGGGGTACTGGTACAGAGTCAATGTGGAGGCTATATACAGGGGGTACCGGTACAGAGTCAATGTGGAGGCTATATACAGGGGGTACCAGTACAGTGTCAATGTGGAGGCTATATACAGGGGGTACTGGTACAGAGTCAATGTGGAGGCTATATACAGGGGGTACCAGTACAGAGTCAATGTGGAGGCTATATACAGGGGGTACTGGTACAGAGTCAATGTGGAGGCTATATACAGGGGGTACTGGTACAGAGTCAATGTGGAGGCTATATACAGGGGGTACCGGTACAGAGTCAATGTGGAGGCTATATACAGGGGGTACTGGTACAGAGTCAATGTGGAGGCTATATACAGGGGGTACTGGTACAGAGTCAATGTGGAGGCTATATACAGGGGGTACTGGTACAGAGTCAATGTGGAGGCTATATACAGGGGGTACTGGTACAGAGTCAATGTGCGGGCGCACCAGTTAGTTGAGATAATTGAGGTAATATGTACAGTGGTGCGCGCTAATAGCGTTTCAATCAGTGATGTCACTCGCTCTGAGACCTTGAAGTAGTTGTTCCACATGCTCTGCAAGGGCCGAGGTTTTTGTGGAGCGACGGGTAATGATGCTTCGTGGGTGACTGTTGTTGATGGTGGGGTTCCTGGTTCGAGCCCAGGTAGGGGCGAGGAGAGGGACGGAAGCTATACTGTTACATATGCATCGATAATAACAGAGAGTAGCAACAGCGTGGAAGAGAGGGGGAGCAATGCAAATCGTCTGTGTAGCCATTTGATTATAAGTTCCTCAAACTTTGTTTTGTAAACATAGCTGAGCTGCTAAATGTTTTAATGAATTCACTTAACACTCAGTCCATGTCGTTACACAAACTGTGGTTCCCTTTACTAGAGGATGGGTCCCCTAGATTCACACCTGTCTGCCTCCAGCCTTGAAGGTGTTTGATCAGCAATGAGCTCAGCCCTGGGTCGTGTTCATTACACACCAAACAAAAGAAAACAGAGGGGGGGTTGGTTTCCTGGGGCCCAGAGTTTTTCCAGTTCTGGTAGACTAACCTAACCAGGTAAAACATGGGACCCTAGTTGTAGGGTATGACATAGTAATACATCAGGTGTAAAATAGTTTTATATGGGCTATGATGGGACCCTAGTTGTAGGGTATGACATAGTAATACATCAGGTGTAAAATAGTTTTATATGGGCTATAATGGGACCCTAGTTGTAGGGTATGACATAGTAATACATCAGGTGTAAAATAGTTTTATATGGGCTATGATGGGACCAGAGTTGTAGGGTATGACATAGTAATACATCAGGTGTAAAATTGTTTTATATGGGCTATGATGGGACCCTAGTTGTAGGGTATGACATAGTAATACATCAGGTGTAAAATAGTTTTATATGGGCTATGATGGGACCCTAGTTGTAGGGTATGACATAGTAATACATCAGGTGTAAAATAGTTTTATATGGGCTATGATGGGACCCTAGTTGTAGGGTATGACATGGTAATACATCAGGTGTAAAATAGTTTTATATGGGCTATGATGGGACCAGAGTTGTAGGGTATGACATGGTAATACATCAGGTGTAAAATAGTTTTATATGGGCTATGATGGGACCAGAGTTGTAGGGTATGACATGGTAATACATCAGGTGTAAAATAGTTTTATAAGGGCTATGATGGGACCAGAGTTGTAGGGTATGACATGGTAATACATCAGGTGTAAAATAGTTTTATATGAGCTATGATGGGACCAGAGTTGTTCGCATCATGGTTAAAAGAAAACTAGAAAACAACTGTGATTGGACAATAGAACTAACAGGGCAGAGCTGGCTTTATGCAGGGTTGCATCATGTAGGTCTTTGCATCTGTAATTTTAAAATACTCACATTGTATGTCATCACTGTGTTGATTGATTCATTGATAAGGGACCACCCAATGTTTGAATGTAAACTTTTTTTCTCTTAACACAAATAAATAGGCCTATTTTAGGCTATAAATACATGAAGTTACCACTTCCGTTCCCCTGGCCAGAGGGGATCAGAGCTCAAAGCCTCCTTCACTCACGCTGCCAAACTTACCCTAGTAAAACTGACTATCCTACCGATCCTCGACTTCGGCCATGTCATCTACAAAATAGCTTCTAATACTCTACTCAGCAAACTGGATGCAGTTTATCACAGTGCCATCCGTTTTGTCACTAAAGCACCTTATACCACCCACCACTGCGACTTGTATGCTCTAGTCGGCTGGCCCTCGCTACATATTCGTCACCAGACCCACTGGCTCCATCTACAAGTCCATGCTAGGTAAAGCTCCGCCTTATCTCAGTTCACTGGTCACGATGGCAACACCCATCCGTAGCACGCGCTCCAGCAGGTGTATCTCACTGATCATCCCTAAAGCCAACACCTCATTTGGCCGCCTTTCGTTCCAGTTCTCTGCTGCCTGTGACTGGAACGAATTGCAAAAATGGCTGAAGTTGGAGACTTTTATCTCCCTCACCAACTTCAAACATCTGCTATCTGAGCAGCTAACCGATCGCTGCAGCTGTACATAGTCTATCGGTAAATAGCCCACCCAATTTACCTACCTCATCCCCATACTGTTTATATTTATTTACTTTTCCGCTCTTTTGCACACCAGTATCTCTACCTGTACATGACCATCTGATCATTTATCACTCCAGTGTTAATCTGCTAAATTGTCATTATTCGCCTACCTCCTCATGCCTTTTGCACACAATATATATAGACTCTCTTTTTTCTTTTTACTTTTCTACTGTGTTATTGACTTGTTAATTGTTAACTCTGTGTTGTCTGTTCACACTGCTATGCTTTATCTTGGCCAGGTCGCAGTTGTAAATGAGAACTTGTTCTCAACTAGCCTACCTGGTTAAATTCATTGAAATAAAAAATAAAACAATTAAATAGGCTTCTCTAGGCTACCTGCAGCTATGGTTGTTATCAGTTGGCTACAGTTGATCAGACAGAAGCCCTGATTTATTGTGCACGAGTTGACAAATCATGAGGCAAATCAGTCTAAACAACAGTACTTTGTCCCTCTTTTCAATACTTTTTTGTTAATATTTTTATCCCAAATTTTGGGGCAAATGCCAGCTCACTACACATTTTCCAGCGGCTCTGCTGTGCTGATCTTTGCAATGTGTGTAGATGGAAACCGCCACATAATGCTACAAACTAAGAAACATATCCTATATGTATGTTCTACTTCCCCTAAATTTTGAGTTAGTATCTCGAAATGTTGACTTACTATTTAGAAATGTTGACTTATGTGTCTTTACATTTTGAGATAGCAGTAAAAATAAAAAAATAAAAAAAGATGTAGATAGTACCTAAAAAAATATGTAGCTAGTAGCTCTAAATGTTTCGATAGTATTAACATTTCAAAATATTTTTGGTGGCAGGAATGGGCTTCCATAAATTTTGAATGGCTATAAATTCTAGTGGAAACCTAAAACCACAGCTTTTTACTTCTCACACAAGCTTTAAGTAGATAAGAATTTTCGTGGCGTTCCTTTACGTCATTTTTATGACATATGTTTCTGTGTTCCACTGAAATCATCAGCATAAACCTGAAGCCACGACCCAGAGCCATTCTGACCAATCACTGATTGGAATAGGGGCGGGGTAGAAACGACAACACGGTAGTATGACTTTTATATAGGCGGACGTCGGCAACGTCAAAAAAACTAGTTGAAGAGTCTTTTCAGACCGGAGTAGTCGGTTTGAGAAACAGCTATTAAGTCATAACAAAATTAATGCATTTCCTAACGGACATTTATTCGCATCGCCAAGTCATTTATTAATCGACATACTAAAGTTGTAATCTACCCGAGGGTTTTAACGGTGTAAATGGAGGAGAAGAAGAAAGACGGAGACCCGGAGATTCAGGAACACGGACCCGAACATTGGTTCTCAAAATGGGAGCGGCAGTGTTTGGCCGAAGCGGAGCAAAGAGAGTCAAACGAGGAGGAGGCCGATAACGACCAGGATAAATTATGGCATCTCTTCCAGAATTCCGCCACTGCCGTGGCTCAGCTCTACAAAGGTCCGAGACAAGACCAGAACTAACTAACGTTTATTCGGATGTCACCCCTGCGCCGTGTTACTGAGCTTTGCTATGCTACTCAGTCGCTGTTAGTGGCGGTGGGAAGTAGCTCATGTTAGCTACCTAGCTAGTAGCCATAGCTAGTAGCCAACTAGCTAGTAGCCAACTAGCTAGTAGCCAACTAGCTAGTAGCCAACTAGCTAGTAGCCAGTTTACCAGCTGATCAGCTGGTTAGCTAGCTACTGTACTGTAGCAACTGTTTGCCATTTTAAGTCAAGACATCCCGTAATTATAGTTTGCTCGTTTTCTTTTGTGTATTTAGTAAAATAAAACACCTAAATGTATCTTTTTATGAAACAAAAACTATCTTGAACGTTACAGTAATTTCCCCTGGCTGTTGTTCGCCAAAACGTCTATCTAGCTAACGTTATCGTCTATAGCTGGTTAACGATAACTGCTAAGCAACATAACCAGCTATCTCATCCAGTCTTTTTTTAAACTAACATGGTTTATACTGTTACCAGAGTTAACCATCTGGTTAGAGAAACTGCGAGTCCGACCAAATGTCAGTGAACATGTATCAGAGAAACAAAATGGCGACGGAAACAACAATCATCGCTGCGCGACATTCCCCTTGTGACAGATTGTATCTTTCACTGTTGCCTTTTTGTTAGGTGTGTCTGGGGCTAATATTACTTACCATAGATATACATGAACGTTTTATAATATCCGTTTTGGTTTTATGTCTACAAATCAACGAATAACCCGAGTTGTTATAACAGTGCATAACTGAAAATTTAAACAAAATGGCGAAGATTTACTATTGGCTTTTGGGGTTATTGAGAATTCTTACCCGCTACTGTAATACTAATCATAGTTCAGTATATCTATCGTTAACCGTAGGTTCTTTAGTTACTAAGGTATCAAGTATTTATAATATACGACTGCAACTTTCCTGCTGAAATGGCAATTTTAGTTGGAGCGTTATGCACTCGTGCTCATAAACTGTCGAGTTGGCCATCTAGTGCTGGCTGACAGTTATTTTTATTCCAAAGCCCGCCTGCAACTCTAGATGCAAGACAAAATGGCGAATAAAAACAGTCTCCTGTAATCAAGACGCTTTCAGTCTCATGTGTTGCCTTGTATCATGTACTACTAAAGTGGGAATACTGTACAATTAATTGGCGCCTAACTTGCTATATATGTAAACTGTTGTCAACCAGGCTATCTATGTAAACTGTTGTCAACCAGGCTGTCTTAGTAGGAAATTCCAACAAACCTGTAATGTCTTTGGTGGTGTGTTGTCTCGACAGACCGAGTATGTCACCAACAGGGGGGGCTTTCTTTGTGGGTGCCGTTTCAGAACGCAGCCACAGCCGTGACCAACCTGTACAAAGGTAGGTGTCAGGGACACTCAAAAGTGTTTTCAGTTTCTTGTCTTCTAACTTGCTTTCACGACAGTATAGGATCATCGTAACAGTCTATAGGCTTTTCATTATTGTTCTGCTGTGGTCTAAGCATGTATTGATTTGCATTGTAGTTGTCAAGATATTTGGCCTACCATGTAGGGTACTTCACAAGACTCGTTAAAGGGTAGTCGGGACAGAGCTACATAGGTTGAGGACCAAAGGCTCATCATCAAAGTCCATAGGCTTTCCTTCGTCATTCTGCTGTAAACAGGACATGTATTGATTAGTAGAAACTTGTAAACAATCAAGGGCCTCTTCTAGTCACCTGAGTATTGACCATCTCGCCATTTACAACCGTCCTGTCAAGTTCTGGTCCTGGAGAGCACAGCAGGGTGTGCAGCCTAACTCTCAAACTCTAGTCGGTATTCTGCCTTCTCCCTACAGTTTTCAGCCACCACCTTCGCCAACGACTGGCTCGTGAACTACAATCCCGACACTGTATTTTTTAAGGTTTGGAAAAGTCAATAACCATCGCTTGGATACGGCTGTGGAAATATATGGCCCTTGTCTTTCATCAGTGAGAGAGAAAACTGTAGCAGTTACAGATCCACACAGCTATGGCTGCCTCATCAAATGAAACTACACTTGTACTGCACTTCCTGAGTTATGCTTCTCAGGTGTTTCGGAGCACATAGCTAATTAGCACAGGTGATGGCCTCTGTAACATGGAGATATGGCCCTGTGGGAACCCTATAAAGGTGTGTATCCATTTTACCTTTTTGTTTTTTGAAAATTGATTTCTTGCTGATAGGAAAGATATATAGTTTTGGAAGCATACAGACCTTACCTCAAGTGATGCATGTTAATGTTCAGATTGAGCGTCGAGGCTCTTATCAAATCTCCCCCGTACAGAAGACGCCTCGGTCCAATAACTAATGTGTATTGGAACAGAGACATGTTCAACGGCTAGTTCCAGTTCAGCACTAACACACCTGATTCAGCTGATCATCAAGAGTCCCTGTGGATAGTTGAATCGTGTGTGTTAGTGCTGGACTAGGACAAAAGCCTCCATACCCTGTGGCTCTCCAGGATCATGATTCCAGCATCTGTGCTGTCTGACTGGCAACCTCTGGAAGAGGGGGGGGCTGCCTGCCCATAGTTCTATAGTGAACCGTCAACTGTTAGTCACAGGTTTCACTCAGGCTACACAGAGGAACCTTCAACCAAGTCTCATCACAGGTTCTCTCACACTTTCTCTCACACACACTTTCTCTCACACACACTTTCTCTCTCACACACACACACACACTTTCTCTCTCACACACACACACACACTTTCTCTCTCACACACACACACACACTTTCTCTCTCACACACACACACTTTCTCTCTCACACACACTTTCTCTCACACATTCTCACTCACTGTCACACACATTCCTTTCTCTTTCTGCCCCCCACCACACAGAGTCTGTGGAGGCCCACCAGCGTAGCTACGACCTAGGTATACAGATCGGCCACCAGCGTCGCAACAAGGATGTGCTGGCCTGGGTGAAGAAAAGGAGGAGAACCATCCGGCGAGAGGACCTCATCAGCTTCCTGTGTGGCCGGGCCCCACCCCCCCGGACCTCCAGAGCCACCCTCACCCCAGGACACAGACTGACCATGGTCTCCCCTAACCGGCCTCCCCCGGCCCCTGAGACAGACTCCTCTGTGGAGGCTGACCTCCAGCCCTTCAGAGAGGCCATCGCACTGCATGGTAAATACACAAATATACAGTGGGGTCTAAAATTGACAGCTTTGATAAAGGAGAGCAAAAATTACTGTATAAAATCAAACAACTGAGCTGTATTATATGGTTAAAAAAATGAGGAAGTTCCACTACCGGTCAAAAGGTTTAGAACACCTACTCTTTAAATGGTTTTTCTTTATTTTTACTATTTTCTACATTGTAGAATAATAGTGAAGACATCAAAACTATGAAATAACACATTAAGGAATTACGTGTTAAACAAATCAAAATATATTTTATATTTGAGGTTCTTGAAATTAGCGACCCTTTGCCTTGGTAAACAGCTTTACACACTCTTGGAATGCATTTCAATTAACAGGTGTGCCTTACGAGTACATTTGTGGAATTTCTTCCCTTAATGCATTTGAGCCAATCATTTTTTTTATGACAAGGTATACAGAAGATATTTGGTAAAAGACAAAGTCCATATTATGTCAAGATCAGCTCAAATAAGCAAAGCGAAACAACAGTCCATCATTACTTTAAGACATGAAGGTCAGTCAATATGGGAAATGTCAAGAACTTCTAGAGTTTCTTCAAGTGCAGTCACAAAAACCATCAAGCTCTATGATGAAACTGGCTCTCATGGGGACCGCCACAGGAATGGAAGACCCTGAGTTACCTCTGCTGCAGAGGATAAGTTCATTACAGTTACCAGCCTCAGACATTGAAGCCCAAATAAATGCTTCACAGAGTTCAAGTAACAGACGCATCTCAACATCAACCGTTCAGAGGCGACTGTGAATCAGCCGCCATGGTTGAATTGCTTGCAAAGAAACCACTACTAAATGACACCAATAAGAAGAGACTTGCTTGGGCAAAGAAACACGAGCAATGGACATTAGACTGGTGGAAATTTGTCCTTTGGTCTGGAGTCCAAATTGGAGATTTTTGGTTTCAACCACTGTCTGTCTTTGTATTTGCTGTGTGGGTGATCGGATGATCTCCGTTAGTGCATTTCCCACCGTAAGCATGGAGGAGGAGGTGTTATGGTGTGGGGGTGCTTTGTTGGTGATACTGTGTTTTATTTCAAATTCAAGGCACACTTAAACATCATGGCTACCACAGCATTCTGCAGCGATACGCCATCCCATCCGGTTTGGGCTCAGTGGGACTATCATTTGTTTTTCAACAGGACAATGACCCAACATACCTCCAGGCTGTAAGGGCTATTTGACCCAAGAAGAAGAGTGATTGAGTGCTGCATCAGATGACCTGGCCTCCACAATCTCCTGACCTCAACCAAATTGAGATGGTTTGGGATGAGTCGGACCGCAGAGTGAAGGAAAAAGCAGCCAACAAATGCTCAGCATATGTGGGAACTCCTTCCCACATTTGTATGAAACTTTTGGTTGCTACATGATTCCATGTGTTATTTCATAGTTTTGATGTCTTCACTATTCTACAATGTAGAACATAGTAAAAAAACAACAACCTTGAAATGACACCGCCTGGTATAGAGGTCCTGGATAGCAGGGAGCTCGGCCCCAGTGACGTACCTTAGGGTTAGGGTCAGAGAGCACATAGCACTGCACAGTAAATACAGATACAGTGCATTTTAAAGTATTCAGACCCCCTGATTCCCCCCACACACACTTTTTGTTACGTTACAGCCTTCTAAAATGTATTAAATAATAAAATGTCCTCATTAATCTACACAATACCCCATAATGACGTCACAATACCCCATAATGATAAGCAAAAACAATTTTTTCTTTTAAAATTTTTACTTAAAAAAACGTATTTACATAAGTATTCAGACCCTTTGCTATGAGACTCGAAATTGAGCTCAGGTGCATCCTGTTTCCATTGATCATCCTTGAGATGTTTCTACTACTTGATTGGACTCCACCTGTGGTAAATTCAGTTGTTTGGACATGATTTGGAAAAGCACACAACTGTCTATATAGGGTCCTACAGTTGACAAGTGCATGTCAGAGCAATAACCAAACCATGAGGTCGAAGGAATTGAACTTCGAGCTCAAAAGACAGGATTGTGTCAAGGCACAGATCTGTTTAAGGGTACCAAAAAAATGTCTGCAGCATTGAAGGTCCCCAAGAACACAGTGGCCTCTTAACTTATTCCATTTTGGAACCACCAAGACTCTTCTTAGAGCTGGCCGCCCGGCCAAACTGAGCATTCGGGGAAGAAGGGCCTTGGTCAGGGAGGTAACCAAGAATCTGCTGGTCACTGACAGAATTCCTCTGTGGAGATTGGAGAACCTTCCAGAAGGACAACCATCTCTGCAGCACTCCTCCAATTAGGCCTTTATGGTAGAGTGGCCAGACAGAAGCCACTCCTCAGTAAAACTGCTTGGAACGTGCCAAACGGTACCTAATGACTCTGACCATGAGAAACAAGATTCTCTGGTCTGCTAAAACCCAGATAAAAATCTTTGGCCTGAATGACAAGCGTCCCGTCTGGGGGAAAACCTGGCACCATCCCCATGGTGAAGCGTGGTGGCAGCATCATGCTGTGGGGATGTTCTTCAGCGGCAGGGAGAATAGTCAAGATCGATGGAAAGATGAACGAAGCAAAAGTTCAGAGTCCTTTAATGAAAACCTGCTCAGGACCAGGGCGAAGGTTCACCTTCCAACAGGACAACAACCGTAAGCACACAGCCAACGTAGGAGTGGCTTTGGGAAAAGTGTCAGTGGCCCAGCCAGAGCCCGGACTTGAACCCAATCGAACAACTCTGGAGTATCCGTGTTGGTCATTCAGAGGGAGAGTCCTAAACTGCACCCTATTCCCTACAATCAGGGAGGGGCAACTTCGATGGGGGCGGGGCCTAAACAAATCTGAACTAGTCGAGAGGGGCTGCAGTGTCTCGCCAGTCTGCGTATCAATACCCCTTCACACACACACATTGTGAGGGAAAACATTTGTGGGCCCTGCTCTTGACAGCAGACAATGTTTTACATTTTAAATTTAATTTTTTTTGCAACTGTAGACTTTGCCATGGGGTGTAGAGAAAATGTTGCTGGTTTTTAAATCAAGTTTACTGTAATGCTACACATTTTGCCATGTGGTTTTCATAATATATGAGTAATTCCACCATGATAACAAGTTTAGGTAACAGGCCTCAAACTAGCTTTGCATTCCCCCCCCCAAAAAAATGTTTTGCTGACATGGGCTGTTTCTATCAGTCCATAAGGAGAGAAACGGCTGAGGCACATCACATTTTGTAATGTGTATTCTACTATAAGTTGAGACTAGAGGTCGACCGATTATGATTTTTCAACGCCGATACGATTATTGGAGGACCAAAAAAGCAGATACCGATTAATCGGCCGAATTAAAAAATATATATATCTATATCCATCCCCATTTGGGGATGTACCATTGTGCCCCAGGGCCTGAATGCATCCTAGACTTCCTTTTGTTTTTCATGTCTTCATGAGTCAGGGTTCGAAGATTGAGTTTGACCTTGTGGTGGTGTTTTTCTTTCCTTCTCACCTCCCTACCTTACCCCCCCTCTCCAATCTGTCCTCTCCAGGTCTAAGTGGGGCTATGGCCAGCATCAGTGTTCGTTCCGGTACCCCGGGCTCTCCCACCCACGTGGGGGGTGCTGCTGGCGGTGGGGGTGGGTCGACCCCGGTGGGGCGTCGGCGTAACGGTCTCCATGATGTGGACCTGAACACTTTCATCTCCGAGGAGATGGCCCTGCACCTGGACGCTAACCCCAGGAAACGCAGCTCCGCCCAGTGCAATGACGTCATAACAGACTCCCCCACCCATAAACGCAACCGGATGATCTGATTGGGCAGCCCAGCCCCCAGGAGGGTTAAGAGACCTTTGTGAGAGGGGGGGAGGGTTGAGATCTTGAAAACAGACAGACTGAAGGATGTATGGCTGTGGAGTGAATCGGAGTTGGGGACTAAGGAGGCCTTCCATTTAGTTGAGTGGGTGGTGTCCTCCTGTCCTTGTCTCCTTTCCTAGTTGAGAGCACTGGTCTAAACTGAAAGCATGCTTATTGGAAACCTGTCATCCATCCTTCCTAACCCCTTTAGGCTGCATCTACACAGGTAGCCCAATTCAGATCTTTTTCCACTAATTGGGCCTTTTGACCAATCAGATCAGTTCTTTTCCCAATGGGCAACAGAACAGAATTGTGCTGTCTTTGTAAACGCAGCCTTAGTGATCAGTGACTGTGAGGAAAGGAAGCGAGGACAGAAGGGCATCGAGGAGGTTGGGATGCAGCCCCCCGTTCAGAGGAGAAATGCACTGTGCTGATTTGAAATAAAAAAAGCCACTTGATCCTCTACACTTGTTGCTCCCCCCTCTCCCCCCCCCCCACCCCTCCATCCTCACCCCTCCTCCCTTCCTAAGGAAACGAGGGCTGTGGAAAACGTGTTACTCAGTGAACTAGATAAGGATTGATGCCAGAAGTGGTTCTGTTGGAGAGATGCCTTTGCTAGAACTTATTGCTTTGTGTTCGTCATCCTGCTCAGTGGACATTGATGCTGTCTGTGATGATGAAGAGGAGGACTTCCCTCACTTGACATTTCCTGACTGTGTCCCAAATGGCCCCCTAGCCCCTACACCCTAGTCCCTACACACCACCCTAGTCCCTACACAGCACCATAGTACCTACATCATAGCCCCTACACCCTAGTCCCTACACACCACCCTAGTCCCTACACAGCACCATAGTACCTACATCATAGCCCCTACACCCTAGTCCCTACACAGCACCATAGTACCTACATCATAGCCCCTACATCCTAGTCTCTACACAGCACCCTAGTCTCTACACAGCACCCTAGTCCCTACATCATAGCCCTTACACCCTAGCCCCTACACCCTAGTCCCTACACAGCACCATAGCCCCTACATCCTAGTCTCTACACAGCACCCTAGTCTCTACACAGCACCATAGTCCCTACATCATAGCCCCTACATCCTAGTCCCTACACAGCACCCTAGTCCCTACACAGCACCCTAGTCTCTACACAGCACCCTGGTCCCTACATCATAGCCCCTACATCCTAGTCCCTACACACCACCCTAGTCCCTACATCATTGCCCTTACATCCAAGTCCCTACACAGCACCCTAGTCTCTACATGGCACCCTACTATATTACAGCATAGGGCCCTTTTGAAAAGTGTTGCACTATACAGGGTGTTGTTTGGGAGCAGCCCTGGTGTTTCCTGTGTCTAGTTGTGATGGTTGAGGGGTCTGAGGGGCTGTGGGGTCTCAGGGCTGATTCTCCCAATAGCAGGCTGTTGATATTTGATTGTATCGGCTTCCTTTCTGTCTTGACAACTGTGCTTCAGCAGTCATGTTAGTGCAACCAACCCGCAAGGGTCAGCGTCCCAAAATCGCACCCTATTCCCTAATATAAAGTGAACTACTTTTGCCTACAGGTCACTCTGGTCAAAGTAGTCCACTATGTAGGGAAATAGGGATGCTGTTTGCTGCACGAACCCCAGTGTTCAGGTTGGTGTACCTCTGCTGCAGTTGGTTCATTTACACACCGCCTTGCTTCTTCTGTTGAGGTGTGTATTTCAAAGTTCAGGAATGATCCGTGTTACTTAACGCTGGGATGATATCTGACCTGTCGCCAGACTAACCCTCCGGTCAGGTGATGTCGTGTAGGAAACCTATAGGAAGGTAAACTATGATCACTGTTCACAGTGAGTAAATGTGATGCTCCCTAAACTTTCAATACATTTATTTTTATGTAAAAGATGGGACAGATAAACGCTCCTGCAAAATAACCTGTGTTTCTACTCCACTACACCTCTGTCCCCTTCTGAGTATGTTGATGTTTTTGGAGTATTCTGTTCAGTGTGGTTGTGTGTTCACCATATAACCTGAGTTGGAATAATGATTTATTTTTGTTGCACTTAAGCCTCTTTCACATCTAAACTCATGTTGATCTTCCCACCGGAACCAACCAGGCCGTCCATCCTCCACCTACAGGTCTTCAATTAGACATCACCACCTTCACCTCCCTCTGGAACTGGGGGGGACCACCTGCCACCAAACAGAAACAAACTGAAATTATTTGCTACTCTGTGCCGTAATGAACATGCCCCAAAACCAGAAGAGAAAGACTGAAATGTTTTTGCTACGTTGTGCTGTAATGAACATGCCCCAAAACCAGAAGAGAAAGACTGAAATGTTTTTGCTACGTTATGCCGTAATGAACATGCCCCAAACCAGAAGAGAAAGTCCTGTTTTTTTCCCGTTGCAAAAAGTTTTGCTATGCTGTGCCATACTGAACACCACCCAGAGTAAGAGATGTGGGAGGAGCTAGTGGAGGCCCCAGGAAACAAACTGACAGAATTGTTCTTTTCGTGAGCGAGGGGGGGGGTCTAACATCCCAATGTCCACACTACTGTTTAGTATGCCGTATGAAGGGCCGATCCAGTGCATCGCTCCATACTAAGTGATATTGTGACGTAGTCTGTCTTCTAATGGGTGTTCATTATTGACTTGTGTTGATGTGAAAAGATGCAGTTGCCTGACTATTAAAGCTGAAAGGGATAGTTTACCTGAATTATTAGAAAATGACGTTGGTTTTCTTACCCTGTATAGACGAGGCATACAGCCAGCCATGCTTGGATTATTGTTTACATGTGCTGCGTTTAGTACCCCCCCCAAAAAAAACGTAATTGGTGCTGTATCCGTTTCCAGTTGAGAAACAGCGAGGGTTTGGGTTGTGGGGAGGGGGGGTAAGTAAACGGAGGGGTTGGGGGGTAAGTAAACGGAGGGTTTGGGTTGTAAGGGGGTGGGGGGTAAGTAAACGGAGGGTTTGGGTTGGGGGTAAGTAAACAGCGAGGGTTTGGGTTGTGGGGGGGGTAAGTAAACAGCGAGGGTTTGGGTTGTGTGGGGGGTAAGTAAACAGCGAGGGTTTGGGTTGTGGGGGGGGTAAGTAAACAGCGAGGGTTTGGGTTGTGGGGGGGTAAGTAAACAGCGAGGGTTTGGGTTGTGTGTGGGGGGGTTGTGGGGGTAAGTAAACAGCGAGGGTTTGGGTTGTGGGGGGGGGGTAAGTAAATCTCCCGCTGCCCTTTAAATACGCCACACCCCGGGACACCCGCCGAACGCAGTAAACATGTCTGTCAAAGAACGTTTTGGGAAAAACGTGTTGTACAGTACAAACCGTTCCACAACTCAGAAAACGTTGACGCGAACTGAACACACCCCTGGCTGTGGTCTCCTAATGCTAACGGTGTAGCATTATTGGTCAAACCCAATGCAACCAAGTCATCACCCCCTGATATCCCTCACATTTCATGTCAGACCGATTTGTGTAATTTGTGTGAACTATCCCTTTATGAACTATCCCAACAGATTGAGGTTGTTCCTAAACTCTGATCTAGGATCAGCGAACATGAACCCGTTTTAACCCTGATACAGAGCTCTAACAGTGCCACCATTTTACTCTCATACACACCTAAATATTTTGCTGTGCCACCTGGACTGTGTTTATTTAGGAGCACCAGTGAGCCTAGACAAATGAAGGGTTCTAGCTTCATTACCTACAGTGCCTTGCGAAAGTATTCGGCCCCTTTGAACTTTGCGACCTTTTGCCACATTTCAAGCTTCAAACATAAAGATATAAAACTATTTTTTTTGTGAAGAATCAACAACAAGTGGGACACAATCATGAAGTGGAACGACATTTATTGGATATTTCAAACTTTTTTAACAAATCAAAAACTGAACATTTGGGCATGCAAAATTATTCAGCCCCCTTAAGTTAATACTTTGTAGCGCCACCTTTTGCTGCGATTACAGCTGTAAGTCGCTTGGGGTATGTCTCTATCAGTTTTGCACATCGAGAGACTGAAATTTTTTCCCATTCCTCCTTGCAAAACAGCTCGAGCTCAGTGAGGTTGGATGGAGAGCATTTGTGAACAGCAGTTCTCAGTTCTTTCCACATCCCCACTGTCAAACATGGTGGTGGCAGCATCATGGTTTGGGCCTGCTTTTCTTCAGCAGGGACAGGGAAGATGGTTAAAATTGATGGGAAGATGGATGGAGCCAAATACAGGACCATTCTGGAAGAAAACCTGATGGAGTCTGCAAAAGACCTGAGACTGGGACGGAGATTTGTCTTCCAACAAGACAATGATCCAAAACATAAAGCAAAATCTACAATGGAATGGTTCAAAAATAAACATATCCAGGTGTTAGAATGGCCAAGTCAAAGTCCAGACCTGAATCCAATCGAGAATCTGTGGAAAGAACTGAAAACTGCTGTTCACAAATGCTCTCCATCCAACCTCACTGAGCTCGAGCTGTTTTGCAAGGAGGAATGGGAAAAAATGTCAGTCTCTCTATGTGCAAAACTGATAGAGACATACCCCAAGCGACTTACAGCTGTAATCGCAGCAAAAGGTGGCGCTACAAAGTATTAACTTAAGGGGGCTGAATAATTTTGCACGCCCAATTTTTCAGTTTTTGATTTGTTAAAAAAGTTTGAAATATCCAATAAATGTCGTTCCACTTCATGATTGTGTCCCACTTGTTGTTGATTCTTCACAAAAAAATAGTTTTATATCTTTATGTTTGAAGCCTGAAATGTGGCAAAAGGTCGCAAAGTTCAAGGGGGCTGAATACTTTCGCAAGGCACTGTACAATCATTTAGGTTGTGCTCCTAAATTTCTTTGTGTTCCGCCTACATTTTTCAACGTGTAAATTCAAAAATGAAAGTTAGCATGGAGCTCTGGCTTAACCAATAGGAGGTCAGATAGCAGGACCCGTATTCACAAAGCTGATCCCAGTAGGAGTGCTGACCTAGGATCAGTTTGACCTTTCAGCTCATAACGAGTACCATCATATAGACAGACAGGGGGGAAGGGTCATACTCTGAGACATGTTGTGAATATGGGACCTGATCAGTTCTTAGGGCCACTTCGTCCTATTGTGGTTGCTTATTCAAACCAAGAGGGAGCACAGATCAGAGATCAGTTCTAAGGGCCAAACGGGTACCCTATTCTCTACATGGTGCAGTATTTCTGACCAGGGCACATGGGGAGGTAGATATGGTCTAGGATCAGTTTGACTTTCAGATCTGAGACACGTTGTGAATACTCTACATGGTGCAGTGTTTCTGACCAGGACGGCAGGGTAGGTTAGAGCTTTGGACTATTAACCGGAAGGTTGCAAGTTCAAATCCCCGAGCTGACAAGGTACAAATCTGTTGTTCTGCCCCTGAACAGGCAGGTAACCCACTGTTCCTAGGCCGTCATTGTAAATAATAATTTGTTCTTAACTGACTTGCCTAGTTAAATAAAGGTAAAATTAAAAAACATGGGGAGGTAGATATGATTGTAGAACATTTAGGACGTAGGTACGAGGTGGCCGCGCCACAATAACATCTCCTTTCTCTTGAACTCTACACTCGTTCACTACTTCGCACAAATCTAAAATGGAGACGTAGGCAGAGTTCCCCCGCCATGTTTCTGTTTACAGTCATTTCCTTTCCAATCATTGCCGGGAAGGGAACAAGTGCACACTGGGAGGAAGGAGCGATGAACGGGACATAGCCAGGGGAAGAATCTCAATCTGCGTTTCCTTCATTCTTCGTGTTCTCTCTCTCCTCGAGAGGAATCAAGGAAATGCAATTGAGATCGTCCCCATGTTCTCCTGCCATGCAGAATAGGACGGCTCCGTACGTTCCATTTCTTTCTGCCGTGTCCAGCCCACTGAGTTGACCTCTGACTCTTAGAATACAGACAGGTCAGAGTCCAGAACAGATCTTATTCCCATAGGCACTTCTTGTAGAGCTGAAAGAATGTGATAGGTCAAAATTTTCAGCATATTGCTTACACCTATCCAATCCCTTCAGCTCTACACAAGTGTTTAGAGGTGTGTTCAGTGACGGGAAACACTCTATACCAGGGCAGCCCAACCCTCTTCCTGGAGATCTACTGTCCTGTAGGTTTACAGTCCAACCCTCTTCCTGGAGATCTACTGTCCTGTAGGTTTACAGTCCAACCCTCTTCCTGGAGATCTACTGTCCTGTAGGTTTACAGTCCAACCCTCTTCCTGGAGATCTACTGTCCTGTAGGTTTACAGCCCAACCTTCTTCCTGGAGATCTACTGTCCTGTAGGTTTTCAGTCCAACCCTCTTCCTGGAAATCTACTGTCCTGTAGGTTTTCAGTCCAACCCTCTTCCTGGAGATCTACTGTCCTGTAGGTTTTCAGCCCAACCCTCTTCCTGGAGATCTACTGTCCTGTAGGTTTACAGCCCAACCCTCTTCCTGGAGATCTACTGTCCTGTAGGTTTTCAGCCCAACCCTCTTCCTGGAGATCTACTGTCCTGTAGGTTTACAGCCCAACCCTCTTCCTGGAGATCTACCGTCCTGTAGGTTTTCAGGAGAGCCAGTTTCATCATAGCGCTTGATGGTTTTCACGACTGCACTTGAGTGTGCAAAGCTGTCATCAAGACAAATACCTCCCTAATGAATTCCCTACATTGTCTTGCTGCTTTTTGTTCTGTCTGTATGCTACGTCTTGCTTGTCCTATGTTGCTCTGTCTGTATGCTATGTCTTGCTTGTCCTATGTTGCTATGTCTTGCTTGTTCTATGTTGCTATTGTCTATATTGTAATTGTTTTTAATAACCTGCCCAGGGACTGCGGTTGAAAATTAGCGGGGTGGCTAAAACTGGCACTTTTACTGAAACGTTGATTAATGTGCACTGTCCCTGTAAAAATAAAAAATAAACTCCTCAAACTCAAAACATAGTGCCCTAGTTCCAACCCAAATACCACCCTAATGAATTCCCTACATAGTGCACTACTTTGACCAGGGCATGTAGTTCCACTATGTAAGGAATAGGGTGTCATTTGGGACCAATAGGTTCTGTCCAGTCTGCATTACTGTCTTCATCTTGTTGCAACACCACTTCACGCCACCAGATGGTGTCAGAGCAGCAGCTCTGGACCGGGAGGACCTCTTTTACAGAGAAACATGGAGGTAGAGGCACCTGATCCATCGGTTGATTGATTGATCGATCAGTAGACTGGGAGGACCTCTTTTACAGAGAAACATGGAGGTAGAGGCACCTGATCCATCGGTTGATTGATTGATCGATCAGTAGACTGGGAGGACCTCTTTTACAGAGGAACAAGGAGACAGAGGCACCTGATCCTTCGGTTGATTGATTGATCGATCAGTAGACTGGGAGGACCTCTTTTACAGAGAAACATGGAGGTAGAGGCACCTGATCCATCGGTTGATTGATTGATCGATCAGTAGACTGGGAGGACCTCTTTTACAGAGAAACATGGAGGTAGAGGCACCTGATCCATCGGTTGATTGATTGATCGATCAGTAGACTGGGAGGACCTCTTTTACAGAGAAACATGGAGGTAGAGGCACCTGATCCTTCGGTTGATTGATTGATTGATCGATCAGTAGACTGGGAGGACCTCTTTTACAGAGAAACATGGAGGTAGAGGCACCTGATCCTTCGGTTGATTGATTGATCGATCAGTAGGATGGGAGGGACCTCTGCTGCAGAGGAACAAGGATAGAGTCATCTGATCGATTGCTCACCATAACCTAATCACCATAAGCTTTAGCCTTGATCCTGAACTTGGCGTAACAGTTAAGGTGTTGGCTTGACAGTTGTTAAACCTGGGTTCTAGTCTTGGTTGGGGCTACCCACCGAATTCACTACAATTTTCCGTGGTTGGTTTCATTGTATCTCCCCTTTAAAGCTTGAATCTTCCGTGGTTGGTTTCATTGTATCTCCCCTTTAAAGCTTGAATCCTTAATTGAAACAACAACTAAGCGGGCACCCCGCCTGTGTTTTGGTAAAACGCTGAGGGATGCGCCTGGAGAAATGCATTCAAAGCAAGAGCTATGTATGCAAAGACTGACCAAATTATAGTTTTAACTATTTTGATTTTAGGATATATACAGTGTTTGTTTACATTTACTTTTTTTTTTACAAACATTTGAGTATAACAAGCTTATATTTGGGGTTCTGATGAGGTACGAGAGTTTAACCAATAGTAAAACATACATTAGTATCTAACTATGTACGTCGACGGACCGTAAAAAAATACAACTTCAAGTCTTCAGTCCTTGACCCTGGAAGTAGCCTGTAACCAATCCCTGTCAAGCAACCCCCACTTTGTCAGTGGGTGAGTTCGTTTTGCATGGCCCGATGCCCCGGGTTAGTTAAGATTTTTAAAGAACAATGGAATCGTTTAAAAAAAAGAAACTCCTCAACCTGGGCACCGGGCCTTATTAAACGAGTTGCCCAGTGTGGTTGATAGTCCGGCAGTCTGATAGGGTGAATCACGTTTTCAACACCCACAAAACACCTACAGTCACGGCGTTCAGATCCAATCAGATGCTAATACTGATATGTTGGCCCCGCCTCCTCTGTAATTTCCTCCTCCAGAACAGAGCAGCCCAGCCGCAGTGTGTGCAGCCTGTTTGTGTCAACTTGACGAGTCGAGATGGCAAATGTGTTGAGAAATTCCGCCAAATTCGGGTTTTCAGGTATGTGAACTTACCTGACATTGAGTAAGAACAGCAGGAAGAGTTTTATAGCTATTTCTCCGGAGTTTTGATGGCCCATTTCGAGAACAAACATGAATATCAGTGGTTAGATTGCATGGCTAAGTAGTTAGCTAGCTAGCTAGCCTCTCCTTCCCTGGTCTTTCAGAAACTAGAGCAAAGTTCACAGGACGCTTGTGTCTGTCCTTATGTCGCGTAATGTCACATTGTCAGTTTGCGTGGGCTATCTGGGATCTATCAAGTAGCTACCTATATCAACTAGCTAATATATCGTAGCTGTTATTGTAATTGTGAAAACATGTCTTGGGGGTGTGTCTGTAACTTTCTCACTCATCATTTATTCACGATTCATTCATCATTATCCATAATCATGGTAGCATCCACATTAATGTAGAAGTGTTTAAAAACATCTATTCTTATTTACAATAAAAGTCACTCCCAAATGACACTACATTATTTACCCTTCATTTCTATTGGGCACCAAATAATCTGAAACAACCAAAACAAACAGCAAATGCAACCAACCAGTTTGTAGAGTCACAAGGTTGATGTGGTCACTGTGTGCTAGAAATATGGGACCAAATACTTTGTACTTCTTTAATTGACATAAATGAATTTGCCCCAATACTTCTGGTCCCCTAAAATGTGAGGACTAAGTACAAGAAGTGCTCTAATATCTAAACGGGTCACCCGATATGGATGAAAATACCCTCAAATTAAAGCTGACAGTCTGCACTTTAACCTCATAGTCATTGTACCATTTCAAATCCAAAGTAGAGTACAGAGCCACAACAACATGTCACTGACCCAATGCTTGTGGATCTCACTGTATGTAGTGACTAGGGCTCCAACAACATGACACTGACCCAATGCTTGTGGATCTCACTGTATATAGTGACTAGGGCTCCAACAACATGTCACTGACCCAATGCTTGTGGATCTCACTGTATATAGTGACTAGGGCTCCAACAACATGACACTGACCCAATGCTTGTGGATCTCACTGTATATAGTGACTAGGGCTCCAACAACATGACACTGACCCAATGCTTGTGGAACTCACTGTATATAGTGACTAGGGCTCCAACAACATGACACTGACCCAATGCTTGTGGAACTGACTGTATATAGTGACTAGGGTGACTCCAACAACATGACACTGACCCAATGCTTGTGGAACTCACTGTATATAGTGACTAGGGCTCCAACAACATGACACTGACCCAATGCTTGTGGAACTCACTGTATATAGTGACTAGGGCTCCAACAACATGACACTGACCCAATGCTTGTGGAACTCACTGTATATAGTGACTAGGGCTCCAACAACATGACACTGTAACTATAGTGACTAGGGCTCCAACAACATGACACTGTATATAGTGACTAGGGCTCCAACAACATGACACTGTATATAGTGACTAGGGCTCCAACAACATGACACTGTATATAGTGACTAGGGCTCCAACAACATGACACTGTATATAGTGACTAGGGCTCCAACAACATGACACTGACCCAATGACTTGTGCTCCAACTGACACTGTATATAGTGACTAGGGCTCCAACAACATGACACTGACCCAATGCTTGTGGAACTCACTGTATATAGTGACTAGGGCTCCAACAACATGACACTGACCCAATGCTTGTGGAACTCACTGTATATAGTGACTAGGGCTCCAACAACATGACACTGACCCAATGCTTGTGGAACTCACTGTATATAGTGACTAGGGCTCCAACAACATGACACTGACCCAATGCTTGTGGAACTCACTGTATATAGTGACTAGGGCTCCAACAACATGACACTGACCCAATGCTTGTGGAACTCACTGAACTCACTGTATATAGTGACTAGGGCTCCAACAACATGACACTGACAATGCTGTGGATCACTGTATATAGTGACTAGGGCTCCAACAACATGACACTGACCCAATGCTTGTGGATCTCACTGTATATAGTGACTAGGGCTCCAACAACATGACACTGTATATAGTGACTAGGGCTCCAACAACATGACACTGACCCAATGCTTGTGGATCTCACTGTATATAGTGACTAGGGCTCCAACAACATGACACTGTATATAGTGACTAGGGCTCCAACAACATGACACTGACCCAATGCTTGTGGAACTCACTGTATATAGTGACTAGGGCTCCAACAACATGACACTGACCCAATGCTTGTGGAACTCACTGTATATAGTGACTAGGGCTCCAACAACATGACACTGACCCAATGACTAGGGCTCCAACAACATGACACTGTATATAGTGACTAGGGCTCCAACAACATGACACTGACCCAATGCTTGTGGAACTCACTGTATATAGTGACTAGGGCTCCAACAACATGACACTGTATATAGTGACTAGGGCTCCAACAACATGACACTGTATATAGTGACTAGGGCTCCAACAACATGACACTGACCCAATGCTTGTGGATCTCACTGTATATAGTGACTAGGGCTCCAACAACATGACACTGACCCAATGCTTGTGGATCTCACTGTATATAGTGACTAGGGCTCCAACAACATGACACTGACCCAATGCTTGTGGATCTCACTGTATATAGTGACTAGGGCTCCAACAACATGACACTGACCCAATGCTTGTGGAACTGACTGTATATAGTGACTAGGGCTCCAACAACATGACACTGTATATAGTGACTAGGGCTCCAACAACATGACACTGACCCAATGCTTGTGGAACTGACTGTATATAGTGACTAGGGCTCCAACAACATGACACTGACCCAATGCTTGTGGAACTCACTGTATATAGTGACTAGGGTTCCAACAACATGACACTGACCCAATGCTTGTGGAACGCACTGTATATAGTGACTAGGGCTCCAACAACATGTCACTGACCCAATGCTTGTGGAACTCACTGTATATAGTGACTAGGGCTCCAACAACATGACACTGTATATAGTGACTAGGGCTCCAACAACATGACACTGACCCAATGCTTGTGGAACTCACTGTATATAGTGACTAGGGCTCCAACAACATGACACTGACCCAATGCTTGTGGAACTCACTGTATATAGTGACTAGGGCTCCAACAACATGACACTGTATATAGTGACTAGGGCTCCAACAACATGACACTGTATATAGTGACTAGGGCTCCAACAACATGACACTGTATATAGTGACTAGGGCTCCAACAACATGACACTGTATATAGTGACTAGGGCTCCAACAACATGACACTGACCCAATGCTTGTGGAACTCACTGTATATAGTGACTAGGGCTCCAACAACATGACACTGACCCAATGCTTGTGGAACTCACTGTATATAGTGACTAGGGCTCCAACAACATGACACTGACCCAATGCTTGTGGAACTCACTGTATATAGTGACTAGGGCTCCAACAACATGACACTGACCCAATGCTTGTGGAACTCACTGTATATAGTGACTAGGGCTCCAACAACATGACACTGACCCAATGCTTGTGGAACTCACTGTATATAGTGACTAGGGCTCCAACAACATGACACTGACCCAATGCTTGTGGAACTCACTGTATATAGTGACTAGGGCTCCAACATGACACTGACCCAATGCTTGTGGTACTCACTGTATATAGTGACCTCAATGCACTTGTGGAACTCACTGTATATAGTGACTAGGGCTCCAACAACATGACACTGACCCAATGCTTGTGGATACTGTAGTGACTAGGGCTCCAACAACATGACACTGACCCAATGCTTGTGGATCTCACTGTATATAGTGACTAGGGCTCCAACAACATGACACTGTATATAGTGACTAGGGCTCCAACAACATGACACTGACCCAATGCTTGTGGATCTCACTGTATATAGTGACTAGGGCTCCAACAACATGACACTGTATATAGTGACTAGGGCTCCAACAACATGACACTGACCCAATGCTGTGGAACTCACTGTATATAGTGACTAGGGCTCCAACAACATGACACTGACCCAATGCTTGTGGAACTCACTGTATATAGTGACTAGGGCTCCAACAACATGACACTGACCCAATGCTTGTGGAACTGTATGTGGGGCTCCAACAACATGACACTGACCCAATGCTTGTGGAACTACTAGTGACTAGGGCTCCAACAACATGACACTGTATATAGTGACTAGGGCTCCAACAACATGTCACTGACCCAATGCTTGTGGAACTCACTGTATATAGTGACTAGGGCTCCAACAACATGACACTGTATACTAGTGACTAGGGCTCCAACAACATGACACTGTATATAGTGACTAGGGCTCCAACAACATGACACTGTATAACAACATAGTGACTAGGGCTCCAACAACATGACACTGTATATAGTGACTAGGGCTCCAACAACATGACACTGACCCAATGCTTGTGGATCTCACTGTATATAGTGACTAGGGCTCCAACAACATGACACTGACCCAATGCTTGTGGATCTCACTGTATATAGTGACTAGGGCTCCAACAACATGACACTGACCCAATGCTTGTGGATCTCACTGTATATAGTGACTAGGGCTCCAACAACATGACACTGACCCAATGCTTGTGGATCTCACTGTATATAGTGACTAGGGCTCCAACAACATGACACTGTATATAGTGACTAGGGCTCCAACAACATGACACTGACCCAATGCTTGTGGAACTGACTGTATATAGTGACTAGGGCTCCAACAACATGACACTGACCCAATGCTTGTGGAACTCACTGTATATAGTGACTAGGGTTCCAACAACATGACACTGACCCAATGCTTGTGGAACGCACTGTATATAGTGACTAGGGCTCCAACAACATGTCACTGACCCAATGCTTGTGGAACTCACTGTATATAGTGACTAGGGCTCCAACAACATGACACTGTATATAGTGACTAGGGCTCCAACAACATGACACTGTATATAGTGACTAGGGCTCCAACAACATGACACTGTATATAGTGACTAGGGCTCCAACAACATGACACTGTATATAGTGACTAGGGCTCCAACAACATGACACTGACCCAATGCTTGTGGAACTCACTGTATATAGTGACTAGGGCTCCAACAACATGACACTGACCCAATGCTTGTGGAACTCACTGTATATAGTGACTAGGGCTCCAACAACATGACACTGACCCAATGCTTGTGGAACTCACTGTATATAGTGACTAGGGCTCCCAACAACAACATGACACTGACCCAATGCTTGTGGAACTCACTGTATATAGTGACTAGGGCTCCAACAACATGACACTGACCCAATGCTTGTGGAACTCACTGTATATAGTGACTAGGGCTCCAACAACATGACACTGACCCAATGCTTGTGGAACTCACTGTATATAGTGACTAGGGCTCCAACAACATGACACTGACCCAATGCTTGTGGAACTCACTGTATATAGTGACTAGGGCTCCAACAACATGACACTGACCCAATGCTTGTGGATCTCACTGTATATAGTGACTAGGGCTCCAACAACATGACACTGACCCAATGCTTGTGGATCTCACTGTATATAGTGACTAGGGCTCCAACAACATGACACTGTATATAGTGACTAGGGCTCCAACAACATGACACTGACCCAATGACTTGGGAACTCACTGTATATAGTGACTAGGGCTCCAACAACATGACACTGTATATAGTGACTAGGGCTCCAACAACATGACACTGTATATAGTGACTAGGGCTCCAACAACATGACACTGACCCAATGTGGAACTGACTGTATATAGTGACTAGGGCTCCAACAACATGACACTGACCCAATGTGACTTGTGGAACTCACTGTATATAGTGACTAGGGCTCCAACAACATGACACTGACCCAATGCTTGTGGAACTCACTGTATATAGTGACTAGGGCTCCAACAACATGACACTGACCCAATGCTTGTGGAACTCACTGTATATAGTGACTAGGGCTCCAACAACATGACACTGTATATAGTGACTAGGGCTCCAACAACATGACACTGTATATAGTGACTAGGGCTCCAACAACATGACACTGACCCAATGCTTGTGGAACTCACTGTATATAGTGACTAGGGCTCCAACAACAACATGACACTGACACTGACCCAATGCTTGTGGAACTCACTGTATATAGTGACTAGGGCTCAACAACATGACACTGTATATAGTGACTAGGGCTCCAACAACATGACACTGACCCAATGCTGACCCAATGCTTGTGGAACTCACTGTGGAACTCACTGTGACCCAATGCTTGTGGATAGTGACTAGGGCTCCAACAACATGACACTGACCCAATGCTTGTGGAACTCACTGTATATAGTGACTAGGGCTCCAACAACATGACACTGACCCAATGCTTGTGGAACTCACTGTATATAGTGACTAGGGCTCCAACAACATGACACTGTATATAGTGACTAGGGCTCCAACAACATGACACTGACCCAATGACTAGTGGAACAACTCACTGTATATAGTGACTAGGGCTCCAACAACATGACACTGTATATAGTGACTAGGGCTCCAACAACATGACACTGACTCCAATGCTTGTGGAACTCACTGTATATAGTGACTAGGGCTCCAACAACATGACACTGACCCAATGCTTGTGGATCTCACTGTATATAGTGACTAGGGCTCCAACAACATGACACTGACCACTGTAATGCTTGTGGAACTCACTGTATATAGTGACTAGGGCTCCAACAACATGACACTGTATATAGTGACTAGGTGACTAGGGCCAACAACATGACACTGTATATAGTGACTAGGGCTCCAACAACATGACACTGACCCAATGCTTGTGGAACTCACTGTATATAGTGACTAGGGCTCCAACAACATGACACTGTATATAGTGACTAGGGCTCCAACAACATGACTGACCCAATGCTTGTGGAACTCACTGACATATAGTGACTAGGGCTCCAACAACATGACACTGTATATAGTGACTAGGGCTCCAACAACATGACACTGACCCAATGCTTGTGGAACTCACTGTATATAGTGACTAGGGCTCCAACAACATGACACTGACCCAATGCTTGTGGAACTCACTGTATATAGTGACTAGGGCTCCAACAACATGACACTGTATATAGTGACTAGGGCTCCAACAACATGACACTGACCCAATGCTTGTGGAACTCACTGTATATAGTGACTAGGGCTCCAACAACATGACACTGACCCAATGCTTGTGGAACTCACTGTATATAGTGACTAGGGCTCCAACAACATGTCACTGACCCAATGCTTGTGGATCTCACTGTATATAGTGACTAGGGCTCCAACAACATGACACTGTATATAGTGACTAGGGCTCCAACATGACACTGACCCAATGCTTGTGGATCTCACTGTATATGACACTCTCCAACAACATGACACTGTGTGACTGTAGGACTAGGGCTCCAACAACATGACACTGTATATAGTGACTAGGGCTCCAACAACATGACACTGTATATAGTGACTAGGGCTCCAACAACATGACACTGTATATAGTGACTAGGGCTCCAACAACATGACACTGTATATAGTGACTAGGGCTCCAACAACATGACACTGTATATAGTGACTAGGGCTCCAACAACATGACACTGTATATAGTGACTAGGGCTCCAACAACATGACACTGTATATAGTGACTAGGGCTCCAACAACATGACACTGACCCAATGCTTGTGGAACTCACTGTATATAGTGACTAGGGCTCCAACAACATGACATGCGACACTGTATATAGTGACTAGGGCTCCAACAACATGACACTGACCCAATGCTTGTGGAACTCACTGTATATAGTGACTAGGGCTCCAACATGACACTGACCCAATGCTTGTGGAACTCACTGTATATAGTGACTAGGGCTCCAACAACATGACACTGTATATAGTGACTAGGGCTCCAACAACATGACACTGACCCAATGCTTGTGGAACTCACTGTATATAGTGACTAGGGCTCCAACAACATGACACTGACCCAATGCTTGTGGAACTCACTGTATATAGTGACTAGGGCTCCAACAACATGACACTGACCCAATGCTTGTGGAACTCACTGTATATAGTGACTAGGGCTCCAACAACATGTCACTGACAACATGACACTGACCAATGCTTGTGGATCTCACTGTATATAGTGACTAGGGCTCCAACAACATGACACTGTATATAGTGACTAGGGCTCCAACAACATGACACTGACCCAATGCTTATGGATCTCACTGTATATAGTGACTAGGGCTCCAACAACATGACACTATATATAGTGACTAGGGCTCCAACAACATGACACTGTGTATAGTGACTAGGGCTCCAACAACATGACACTGTGTATAGTGAATAGGGCTCCAACAACATGACACTGACCCAATGCTTAGTGACTAGGGTGACTCCAACAACATGACACTGTATATAGTGACTAGGGCTCCAACAACATGACACTGTATATAGTGACTAGGGCTCCAACAACATGACACTGTATATAGTGACTAGGGCTCCAACAACATGACACTGTATATAGTGACTAGGGCTCCAACAACATGACACTGTATATAGTGACTGACTAGGTGACTAGCTCCAACAACATGACACTGTATATAGTGACTAGGGCTCCAACAACATGACACTGACCCAATGCTTGTGGAACTCACTGTATATAGTGACTAGGGCTCCAACAACATGACACTGTATATATATAGTGACTAGGGCTCCAACAACATGACACTGACCCAATGCTAGGGAACTCACTGTATATAGTGACTAGGGCTCCAACAACATGACTAGGGCTCCAACAACTGATGAACTCACTGTATACTCCAACAACATGACACTGTAACTCACTATAGTGACTAGGGCTCCAACAACACTGATATAGTGACTAGGGCTCCAACAACATGAACTGACACTGTATATAGTGACTAGGGCTCCAACAACATGACACTGACCCAATGCTTGTGGAACTCACTGTATATAGTGACTAGGGCTCCAACAACATGACACTGACCCAATGCTTGTGGATCTCACTGTATATAGTGACTAGGGCTCCAACAACATGACACTGACCCAATGCTTGTGGAACTGACTGTATATAGTGACTAGGGCTCCAACAACATGACACTGTATATAGTGACTAGGGCTCCAACAACATGACACTGACCCAATGCTTGTGGAACTGACTGTATATAGTGACTAGGGCTCCAACAACATGACACTGACCCAATGCTTGTGGAACTCACTGTATATAGTGACTAGGGCTCCAACAACATGACACTGTATATAGTGACTAGGGCTCCAACAACATGACACTGTATATAGTGACTAGGGCTCCAACAACATGACACTGACCCATATGACTAGGGAACTCACTGTATATAGTGACTAGGGCTCCAACAACATGACACTGACCCAATGCTTGTGGAACTCACTGTATATAGTGACTAGGGCTCCAACAACATGACACTGACCCAATGCTTGTGGATCTCACTGTATATAGTGACTAGGGCTCCAACAACATGACACTGACCCAATGCTTGTGGAACTCACTGTATATAGTGACTAGGGCTCCAACAACATGACACTGACCCAATGCTTGTGGAACTCACTGTATATAGTGACTAGGGCTCCAACATGACACTGACCCAATGCTTGTGGAACTCACTGTATATAGTGACTAGGGCTCCAACAACATGACACTGTATATAGTGACTAGGGCTCCAACAACATGACACTGTATATAGTGACTAGGGCTCCAACAACATGACACTGACCCAATGCTTGTGGAACTCACTGTATATAGTGACCAATGCTTGTGGATCTCACTGTATATAGTGACTAGGGCTCCAACAACATGACACTGTATATAGTGACAAGGGCTCCAACAACATGACACTGACCCAATGCTTGTGGAACTCACTGTATATAGTGACTAGGGCTCCAACAACATGACACTGACCCAATGCTTGTGGATCTCACTGTATATAGTGACTAGGGCTCCAACAACATGACACTGACCCAATGCTTGTGGAACTCACTGTATATAGTGACTAGGGCTCCAACAACATGACACTGTATATAGTGACTAGGGCTCCAACAACATGACACTGTATATAGTGACTAGGGCTCCAACAACATGTCACTGACCCAATGCTTGTGGAACTCACTGTATATAGTGACTAGGGCTCCAACAACATGACACTGTATATAGTGACTAGGGCTCCAACAACATGACACTGACCCAATGCTTGTGGAACTCACTGTATATAGTGACTAGGGCTCCAACAACATGACACTATATATAGTGACTAGGGCTCCAACAACATGACACTGACCCAATGCTTGTGGAACTCACTGTATATAGTGACTAGGGCTCCAACAACATGACACTGACCCAATGCTTGTGGAACTCACTGTATATAGTGACTAGGGCTCCAACAACATGACACTGTATATAGTGACTAGGGCTCCAACAACATGACACTGACCCAATGCTTGTGGAACTCACTGTATATAGTGACTAGGGCTCCAACAACATGACACTGACCCAATGACTTGGGCTCTCAACATGTATATATAGTGACTAGGGCTCCAACAACATGACAATGCTTGTGGATCACTATAGTGACTAGGGCTCCAACAACATGACACTGTATATAGTGACTAGGGCTCCAACAACATGACACTGTGTATACTGTATAGACTAGAATAGTGACTAGGCTCCAACAACATGACACTGTATATGACTAGGGCTTGACACTGTATATAGTGACTAGGGCTCCAACAACATGACACTGTATATAGTGACTAGGGCTCCAACAACATGACACTGTATATAGTGACACTGTATATAGTGACTAGGGCTCCAACAACATGACTCCAACAACATGACTGTATATAGTGACTAGTATATAGTGACTCAACAACATGACACTGTATATAGTGACTAGGGCTCCAACAACATGACACTGTATATAGTGACTAGGGCTCCAACAACATGACACTGACCCAATGCTTGTGGAACTCACTGTATATAGTGACTAGGGCTCCAACAACATGACACTGTATATAGTGACTAGGGCTCCAACAACATGACACTGACCCAATGCTTGTGGAACTCACTGTATATAGTGACTAGGGCTCCAACAACATGACACTGACCCAATGCTTGTGGAACTCACTGTATATAGTGACTAGGGCTCCAACAACATGACACTGTATATAGTGACTAGGGCTCCACACTGTGACTAGGGCTCCATACTAGTGACTAGGGCTCCAACAACATGACACTGACCCAATGCTTGTGGAACTCACTGTATATAGTGACTAGGGCTCCAACAACATGTGACACTGACCCAATGCTTGTGGATCTCACTGTATATAGTGACTAGGGACTCCAACTCCAACAACATGACACTGTATATAGTGACTAGGGCTCCAACAACATGACACTGACCCAATGCTTGTGGATCTCACTGTATATAGTGACTAGGGCTCCAACAACATGACACTGATATAGTGACTAGGTGACTCCAACAACATGACACTGTGTATAGTGACTAGGACTAGGGCTCCAACAACATGACACTGTGTATAGTGACTAGGGCTCCAACAACATGACACTGTGTATAGTGAATAGGGCTCCAACAACATGACACTGTATATAGTGACTAGGGCTCCAACAACATGACACTGTATATAGTGACTACTGGGACTCCAACAACATGACACTGTATATAGTGACTAGGGCTCCAACAACATGACACTGTATATAGTGACTAGGGCTCCAACAACATGACACTGTATATAGTGACTAGGGCTCCAACAACATGACACTGTATATAGTGACTAGGGCTCCAACAACATGACACTGTATATAGTGACTAGGGCTCCAACAACATGACACTGACCCAATGCTTGTGGACTTGTGGAACTGACTGTATATAGTGACTAGGGCTCCAACAACATGACACTGTATATAGTGACTAGGGCTCCAACAACATGACACTGACCCAATGCTTGTGGAACTGACTGTATATAGTGACTAGGGCTCCAACAACATGACACTGTATATAGTGACTAGGGTTCCAACAACATGACACTGACCCAATGCTTGTGGAACTGACTGTATATAGTGACTAGGGCTCCAACAACATGACACTGACCCAATGCTTGTGGAACTCACTGTATATAGTGACTAGGGCTCCAACAACATGACACTGACCCAATGCTTGTGGAACACTGACTGATATGTGACTAGGGCTCCAACAACATGTCACTGACCCAATGCTTGTGGAACTCACTGTATATAGTGACTAGGGCTCCAACAACATGACACTGTATATAGTGACTAGGGCTCCAACAACATGTCACTGACCCAATGCTTGTGGAACTCACTGTATATAGTGACTAGGGCTCCAACAACATGACACTGACCCAATGCTTGTGGAACTCACTGTATATAGTGACTAGGGCTCCAACAACATGACACTGTATATAGTGACTAGGGCTCCAACAACATGACACTGTATATAGTGACTAGGGCTCCAACAACATGACACTGTATATAGTGACTAGGGCTCCAACAACATGACACTGTATATAGTGACTAGGGCTCCAACAACATGACACTGTATATAGTGACTAGGGCTCCAACAACATGACACTGACCCAATGCTTGTGGAACTCACTGTATATAGTGACTAGGGCTCCAACAACATGACACTGTATATAGTGACTAGGGCTCCAACAACATGACACTGTATATAGTGACTAGGGCTCCAACAACATGACACTGTATATAGTGACTAGGGCTCCAACAACATGACACTGTATATAGTGACTAGGGCTCCAACAACATGACACTGACCCAATGCTTGTGCAACTCACTGTATATAGTGACTAGGGCTCCAACAACATGACACTGACCCAATGCTTGTGGAACTCACTGTATATAGTGACTAGGGCTCCAACAACATGACACTGACCCAATGCTTGTGGAACTCACTGTATATAGTGACTAGGGCTCCAACAACATGACACTGACCCAATGCTTGTGGAACTCACTGTATATAGTGACTAGGGCTCCAACAACATGACACTGACCCAATGCTTGTGGAACTCACTGTATATAGTGACTAGGGCTCCAACAACATGACACTGACCCAATGCTTGTGGAACTCACTGTATATAGTGACTAGGGCTCCAACAACATGACACTGACCCAATGCTTGTGGAACTCACTGTATATAGTGACTAGGGCTCCAACAACATGACACTGTATATAGTGACTAGGGCTCCAACAACATGACACTGACCCAATGCTTGTGGAACTCACTGTATATAGTGACTAGGGCTCCAACAACATGACACTGTATATAGTGACTAGGGCTCCAACAACATGTCACTGACCCAATGCTTGTGGAACTCACTGTATATAGTGACTAGGGCTCCAACAACATGACACTGACCCAATGCTTGTGGAACTCACTGTATATAGTGACTATGGCTCCAACAACATGACACTGTATATAGTGACTAGGGCTCCAACAACATGACACTGTATATAGTGACTAGGGCTCCAACAACATGACACTGTATATAGTGACTAGGGCTCCAACAACATGACACTGTATATAGTGACTAGGGCTCCAACAACATGACACTGTATATAGTGACTAGGGCTCCAACAACATGACACTGACCCAATGCTTGTGCAACTCACTGTATATAGTGACTAGGGCTCCAACAACATGACACTGACCCAATGCTTGTGGAACTCAATGTATATAGTGACTAGGGCTCCAACAACATGACACTGACCCAATGCTTGTGGAACTCACTGTATATAGTGACTAGGGCTCCAACAACATGACACTGACCCAATGCTTGTGGAACTCACTGTATGTAGTGACTAGGGCTCCAACAACATGACACTGACCCAATGCTTGTGGAACTCACTGTATATAGTGACTAGGGCTCCAACAACATGACACTGACCCAATGCTTGTGGAACTCACTGTATATAGTGACTAGGGCTCCAACAACATGACACTGTATATAGTGACTAGGGCTCCAACAACATGACACTGACCCAATGCTTGTGGATCTCACTGTATATAGTGACTAGGGCTCCAACAACATGACACTGACCCAATGCTTGTGGATCTCACTGTATATAGTGACTAGGGCTCCAACAACATGACACTGACCCAATGCTTGTGGAACTCACTGTATATAGTGACTAGGGCTCCAACAACATGACACTGTATATAGTGACTAGGGCTCCAACAACATGACACTGTATATAGTGACTAGGGCTCCAACAACATGTCACTGACCCAATGCTTGTGGTACTCACTGTATATAGTGACTAGGGCTCCAACAACATGACACTGTATATAGTGACTAGGGCTCCAACAACATGTCACTGACCCAATGCTTGTGGAACTCACTGTATATAGTGACTAGGGCTCCAACAACATGACACTGTATATAGTGACTAGGGCTCCAACAACATGACACTGACCCAATGCTTGTGGAACTGACTGTATATAGTGACTAGGGTGACTCCAACAACATGACACTGTATACTGTATATAGTGACTAGGGCTCCAACAACATGTCACTGACCCAATGCTTGTGGAACTCACTGTATATAGTGACTAGGGCTCCAACAACATGACACTGACCCAATGCTTGTGGAACTCACTGTATTTGTGGAACTCACTGTATATAGTGACTAGGGCTCCAACAACATGACACTGACCCAATGCTTGTGGAACTCACTGTATATAGTGACTAGGGCTCCAACAACATGACACTGTATATAGTGACTAGGGCTCCAACAACATGACACTGTACTAGGGCTCCAACAACATGACTCCACTGACACTATATAGTGACTAGGGCTCCAACAACATGACACTGTATATAGTGACTAGGGCTCCAACAACATGACACTGTATATAGTGACTAGGGCTCCAACAACATGTCACTGACCCAATGCTTGTGGAACTCACTGTATATAGTGACTAGGGCTCCAACAACATGACACTGTATATAGTGACTAGGGCTCCAACAACATGACACTGTATATAGTGACTAGGGCTCCAACAACATGACACTGTATATAGTGACTAGGGCTCCAACAACATGACACTGTATATAGTGACTAGGGCTCCAACAACATGACACTGACCCAATGCTTGTGGAACTCACTGTATATAGTGACTAGGGCTCCAACAACATGACACTGACCCAATGCTTGTGGAACTCACTGTATATAGTGACTAGGGCTCCAACAACATGACACTGACCCAATGCTTGTGGAACTCACTGTATATAGTGACTAGGGCTCCAACAACATGACACTGACCCAATGCTTGTGGAACTCACTGTATATAGTGACTAGGGCTCCAACAACATGACACTGACCCAATGCTTGTGGAACTCACTGTATATAGTGACTAGGGCTCCAACATGACACTGACCCAATGCTTGTGGAACTCACTGTATATAGTGACTAGGGCTCCAACAACATGACACTGTATATAGTGACTAGGGCTCCAACAACATGTCACTGACCCAATGCTTGTGGAACTCACTGTATATAGTGACTAGGGCTCCAACAACATGACACTGATATAGTGACTAGGGCTCCAACAACATGTCACTGACCCAATGCTTGTGGAACTCACATGACACTGTATATAGTGACTAGGGCTCCAACAACATGACACTGACCCAATGCTTGTGGAACTCACTGTATATAGTGACTAGGGCTCCAACAACATGACACTGTATATAGTGACTAGGGCTCCAACAACATGACACTGTATATAGTGACTAGGGCTCCAACAACATGACACTGTATATAGTGACTAGGGCTCCAACAACATGACACTGTATATAGTGACTAGGGCTCCAACAACATGACACTGTATATAGTGACTAGGGCTCCAACAACATGACACTGACCCAATGCTTGTGCAACTCACTGTATATAGTGACTAGGGCTCCAACAACATGACACTGACCCAATGCTTGTGGAACTCACTGTATATAGTGACTAGGGCTCCAACAACATGACACTGACCCAATGCTTGTGGAACTCACTGTATATAGTGACTAGGGCTCCAACAACATGACACTGACCCAATGCTTGTGGAACTCACTGTATATAGTGACTAGGGCTCCAACAACATGACACTGACCCAATGCTTGTGGAACTCACTGTATATAGTGACTAGGGCTCCAACAACATGACACTGACCCAATGCTTGTGGAACTCACTGTATATAGTGACTAGGGCTCCAACAACATGACACTGTATATAGTGACTAGGGCTCCAACAACATGACACTGACACAATGCTTGTGGATCTCACTGTATATAGTGACTAGGGCTCCAACAACATGACACTGTATATAGTGACTAGGGCTCCAACAACATGACACTGTATATAGTGACTAGGGCTCCAACAACATGTCACTGACCCAATGCTTGTGGAACTCACTGTATATAGTGACTAGGGCTCCAACAACATGACACTGTATATAGTGACTAGGGCTCCAACAACATGTCACTGACCCAATGCTTGTGGAACTCACTGTATATAGTGACTAGGGCTCCAACAACATGACACTGTATATAGTGACTAGGGCTCCAACAACATGACACTGACAACATGCACTGACCCAATGCTTGGAACTGACTGTATATAGTGACTAGGGCTCCAACAACATGACACTGTATATAGTGACTAGGGCTCCAACAACATGACACTGACCCAATGCTTGTGGAACTCACTGTATATAGTGACTAGGGTTCCAACAACATGACACTGACCCAATGCTTGTGGAACTGACTGTATATAGTGACTAGGGCTCCAACAACATGTCACTGACCCAATGCTTGTGGAACTCACTGTATATAGTGACTAGGGCTCCAACAACATGACACTGACCCAATGCTTGTGGATCTCACTGTATATAGTGACTAGGGCTCCAACAACATGACACTGTGTATAGTGACTAGGGCTCCAACAACATGACACTGTATATAGTGACTAGGGCTCCAACAACATGACACTGACCCAATGCTTGTGGAACTCACTGTATATAGTGACTAGGGCTCCAACAACATGACACTGACCCAATGCTTGTGGAACTCACTGTATATAGTGACTAGGGCTCCAACAACATGTCACTGACCCAATGCTTGTGGATCTCACTGTATATAGTGACTAGGGCTCCAACAACATGACACTGTATATAGTGACTAGGGCTCCAACAACATGACACTGTATATAGTGACTAGGGCTCCAACATGACATTGACCCAATGCTTGTGGATCTCACTGTATATAGTGACTAGGGCTCCAACATGTCACTGACCCAATGCTTGTGGAACTCACTGTATATAGTGACTAGGGCTCCAACAACATGACACTGACCCAATGCTTGTGGATCTCACTGTATATAGTGACTAGGGCTCCAACAACATGACACTATATATAGTGACTAGGGCTCCAACAACATGACACTGTGTATAGTGACTAGGGCTCCAACAACATGACACTGTATATAGTGACTAGGGCTCCAACAACATGACACTGACCCAATGCTTGTGGATCTCAACAACATGACACTATATAGTGACTAGGGCTCCAACAACATGACACTGACCCAATGCTATATAGTGACTAGGGCTCCAACAACATGACACTGACCCAATGCTTGTGGAACTCACTGTATATAGTGACTAGGGCTCCAACATGACACTGACCCAATGCTTGTGGAACTCACTGTATATAGTGACTAGGGCTCCAACAACATGACACTGACCCAATGCTTGTGGAACTCACTGTATATAGTGACTAGGGCTCCAACAACATGACACTGACCCAATGCTCACTGTATATAGGACTAGGGCTCCAACAACATGACACTGTATATAGTGACTAGGGCTCCAACAACATGACACTGTATATAGTGACTAGGGCTCCAACAACATGACACTGACCCAATGCTTGTGGAACTCACTGTATATAGTGACTAGGGCTCCAACAACATGTCACTGACCCATATGACTAGTGGATCTCACTGTATATAGTGACTAGGGCTCCAACAACATGACACTGTATATAGTGACTAGGGCTCCAACAACATGTCACTGACCCAATGCTTGTGGAACTCACTGTATATAGTGACTAGGGCTCCAACAACATGACACTGTATATAGTGACTAGGGCTCCAACAACATGACACTATATATAGTGACTAGGGCTCCAACAACATGACACTGTGTATAGTGACTAGGGCTCCAACAACATGACACTGTATATAGTGACTAGGGCTCCAACAACATGACACTGTATATAGTGACTAGGGCTCCAACAACATGACACTGTATATAGTGACTAGGGCTCCAACAACATGACACTGTATATAGTGACTAGGGCTCCAACAACATGACACTGTATATAGTGACTAGGGCTCCAACAACATGACACTGTATATAGTGACTAGGGCTCCAACAACATGACACTGTATATAGTGACTAGGGCTCCAACAACATGACACTGTATATAGTGACTAGGGCTCCAACAACATGACACTGACCCAATGCTTGTGGTACTCACTGTATATAGTGACTAGGGCTCCAACAACATGACACTGTATATAGTGACTAGGGCTCCAACAACATGTCACTGACCCAATGCTTGTGGAACTCACTGTATATAGTGACTAGGGCTCCAACAACATGACACTGACCCAATGCTTGTGGAACTCACTGTATATAGTGACTAGGGCTCCAACAACATGACACTGACCCAATGCTTGTGGAACTCACTGTATATAGTGACTAGGGCTCCAACAACATGACACTGACCCAATGCTTGTGGAACTCACTGTATATAGTGACTAGGGCTCCAACAACATGACACTGACCCATATAGTGACTAGGGCTCCAACATGACATGACCCAATGTAACTCACTGTGACTAGGGCTCCAACAACATGACACTGTATATAGTGACTAGGGCTCCAACATGTCACTGACCCAATGCTTGTGGAACTCACTGTATATAGTGACTAGGGCTCCAACAACATGACACTGTATATAGTGACTAGGGCTCCAACAACATGACACTGACCCAATGCTTGTGGATCTCACTGTATATAGTGACTAGGGCTCCAACAACATGACACTATATATAGTGACTAGGGCTCCAACAACATGACACTGTGTATAGTGACTAGGGCTCCAACAACATGACACTGTGTATAGTGAATAGGGCTCCAACAACATGACACTGTATATAGTGACTAGGGCTCCAACAACATGACACTGTATATAGTGACTAGGGCTCCAACAACATGACACTGTATATAGTGACTAGGGCTCCAACAACATGACACTGTATATAGTGACTAGGGCTCCAACAACATGACACTGTATATAGTGACTAGGGCTCCAACAACATGACACTGACCCAATGCTTGTAGAACTCACTGTATATAGTGACTAGGGCTCCAACAACATGACACTGTATATAGTGACTAGGGCTCCAACAACATGACACTGTATATAGTGACTAGGGCTCCAACAACATGACACTGTATATAGTGACTAGGGCTCCAACAACATGACACTGACCCAATGCTTGTGGAACTCACTGTATATAGTGAATAGGGCTGACAACAACATGACACTGACCCAATGCTTGTGGAACTCACTGTATATAGTGACTAGGGCTCCAACAACATGACACTGTATATAGTGACTAGGGCTCCAACAACATGACACTGACCCAATGCTTGTGGATCTCACTGTATATAGTGACTAGGGCTCCAACAACATGACACTGACCCAATGCTTGTGGAACTCACTGTATATAGTGACTAGGGCTCCAACAACATGACACTGTATATAGTGACTAGGGCTCCAACAACATGACACTGTATATAGTGACTAGGGCTCCAACAACATGACACTGACCCCATGCTTGTGGAACTCACTGTATATAGTGACTAGGGCTCCATTTCAACCATGGTCTTATAATACAAGGTCACGTGGTTTCAGTGACGATGTCAACTATCATTATTCCACCCCCTCATTGTTATATCGTTATATTATATCGTTATATTATATTGTTTTATTAAGTTAATTTGTTATATTGTTATATTATGTTATTTTATATTGTTTTATGATATTGTTGTTCTTTGGCAGGTGTGTTGTCCCAGTTGTCCATCCACAGTAGACATGGGAGAGAGTGTGTGTCGCCGTGCTTCTCTCTGCAGCAGAGAAACAGCTCTACCTCACCTAAGATCAAGGTGGACCTGGACAACACTACAGGTAAACCCCTGCACAGCTTCTTTACCTGTCCCAAATGGCACCCTGTCCCCTACATCAGGGTAGACAGCCCTGGTCCTGGAGGTACAGGTTACATCAGGGTAGACAGTCCTGGAGGTCTCAGGTACTGTTTACATCAGGGTAGACAGCCCTGGTCCTGGAGGTACTGTTTACATCCGGGTAGACAGCCCTGGTCCTGGAGGTCTCAGGTACTGTTTACATCAGGGTAGACAGCCCTGGTCCTGGAGGTCTCAGGTACTGTTTACATCAGGGTAGACATCCCTGGTCCTGGAGGTACTGTTTACATCGGGGTAGACAGTCCTGGTCCTGGAGGTACTGTTTACATCGGGGTAGACAGTCCTGGTCCTGGAGGTACTGTTTACATCAGGGTAGACAGTCCTGGTCCTGGAGGTCTCAGGTACTGTTTACATCAGGGTAGACAGCCCTGGTCCTGGAGGTACTGTTTACATCAGGGTAGACAGTCCTGGTCCTGGAGGTACTGTTTACATCAGGGTAGACAGCCCTGGTCCTGGAGGTACAGGTTACATCAGGGTAGACAGCCCTGGTCCTGGAGGTCTCAGGTACTGTTTACATCAGGGTAGACAGTCCTGGCCCTGGAGGTCTCCGGTACTTCATGGTTTTGATTTAACCGACCTGGAAGACCAGGGGTGTGGAATTTCAGGACATCACTGAACTGATATATTGTTATATTGTTGTAACTACACCCAAAAAATCTAAATATCTCAGATTTTCCCCAGACCTCATAAATGGTCTCCTGATGTGGTTTCAGCGTTGATGTGGACTTCCAATTGTGTTGTTTTTTCTTCTATCAAACAAATGTGATTTTGAGAGTGAAAACCTGGGAAAACTAAATGGAATCAGGCAACAATTGTAATCGTTTTTTTATAGGGCCCTCTTCCCTATATATGTATTTGTTATGGGGCCCTCTTCCCTATATATGTATTTGTTATAGGGCCCTCTTCCCTATATATGTATTTGTTATAGGGCCCTCTTCCCTATATATGTGTTTGTTATAGGGCCCTCTTCCCTATATAGTGTACTATTTTAACCACAGCCATTACATTTACATTTAAGTCATTTAGCAGACGCTCTTATCCAGAGCGACTTACAAATTGGTGCATTCACCTTATGACATCCAGTGGAACAGTAGTGCATCTAAATCTTTTAAAGGGGGGGGTGAGAGGGATTACTTTATCCTATCCTAGGTATTCCTTAAAGTGGTGGGGTTTCAGGTGTCTCCGGAAGGTGGTGATTGACTCCGCTGTCCTGGCGTCGTGAGGGAGTTTGTTCCACCATTGGGGGGCCAGAGCAGCGAACAGTTTTGACTGGGCTGAGCGGGAACTGTACTTCCTCAGTGGTAGGGAGGCGAGCAGGCCAGAGGTGGATGAACGCAGTGCCCTTGTTTGGGTGTAGGGCCTGATCAGAGCCTGGAGGTACTGAGGTGCCGTTCCCCTCACAGCTCCGTAGGCAAGCACCATGGTCTATATATTTATTTTATTCAACCTTTATTTAACTAGCTAAGTCAGTTTTAAGAACAAATTCTTATTTGGGCCAGACCTGGACGACGGGTTACGGTTTTCACCACAGGGATTAGGCTGCCATTGGTTGTCTCCCCCTCCTTTCATCCCTCTCCCCCTCCTCCTCCCTCTCTCATCCCTCTCCCCCTCATCCCTCTCTCATCCCTCTCATCCCCCTCCCTCCCCCCCTCATCCCTCTCCCCCTCATCCCTCTCATCCTCCTCCCTCTCCCCTCCCTCTCCCCCTCCCTCTCCCCACTCTCCTCTCCCCACTCTCCTCTCCTCACTCTCCCCTCCTCACTCTCCTCACTCTCCCCTCCTCACTCTCCTCACTCTCCCCTCCTCACTCTCCCCTCCTCACTCTCCCCTCCTCACTCTCCCCTCCTCACTCTCTCCCCGCCCCCTCCTCCCTCTCTCCCGCCTCCCTCTCCCCCTCCTCCCTCCTCCTCCCTCTCCCCCTCCTCTCTCTCTCCCTCCTCCTCCCTCTCCCCCTCCTCACTCTCCCCTCTCTCCCGCCCCCTCCTCCCGCCCCCTCCTCCCGCCCCCTCATCCCTCTCCCCTCCTCCCTCCCCTCCTCCCCCTCCTCCCTCTCCCCCTCCTCCCTCTCTCCCTCCTCCCTCTCTCCCTCCTCCCTCTCTCCCTCCTCCCTCTCCTCCCTCTCTCCCTCCTCCCTCTCTCATCCCTCTCCTCCTCCCTCTCTCATCCCTCTCACCCTCCCTCTCCCTCTCCTCCTCCCTCTCTCATCCCTCTCCCCCTCCTCTTCCCCCTCCTCATCCCTCTCCCCCTCCTCCCTCTCTCCCTCTCCTCCTCCCTCTCTCATCCCTCTCCCCTCCTCTTCCCCCTCTCTCATCCCTCCTCCCCCTCCTCCTCATCCCTCTCCCCTCCTCCCCCTCCTCCCTCTCCCCCTCCTCCCTCCTCCCTCTCTCCCTCCTCCCTCTCCTTCCTCCCTCCTCATCCCTCTCCTCCTCCCTCCTCCCTCTCTCCCTCTCCTCCTCCCTCTCTCATCCCTCCTCCCGCCCCCCTCCTCCCGCCCCCTCCTCCCGCCCCCTCATCCCTCTCCCCCTCCTCCCTCTCCCCCTCCTCCCTCTCCCCCTCCTCCCTCTCCCCCTCCTCCCTCTCTCCCTCCTCCCTCTCTCATCCCTCTCCTCCCTCTCTCATCCCTCTCCTCCCTCTCTCCCTCCTCCCTCTCTCATCCCTCTCCTCCTCCCTCTCTCATCCCTCTCCTCCTCCCTCTCTCATCCCTCTCATCCTCCTCCTCCCTCTCCCTCTCCTCCTCCCTCTCTCATCCCTCTCCCCTCCCTCTCCCCCTCCTCCCTCTCTAGGTGTAGCTGTGTTGAGGATGCAGAGCCCCCCTGTCAACAGTCTGAGTCTGGACTTCCTCACTGAGTTCTGTATCAATCTGGAGAAACTAGAGATGGATAAGAGTTGTAGAGGTCTGATCATCACCTCGGTCAGTACACACACACACACACACACACACACACACACGTCCTGTTACAAAACCATGATACACACTGTAACTCCCCCGTGTGTGTGTGGTGTCCCAGACCCTCTCCAAGGTGTTCTCTGCAGGGCTAGACATCATAACTCTCCCTGTGTGTGTGTGTGTGTGTGTGTGTGTGTGTGTGTGTGTGTCCCAGACCCTCTGCAAGGCTAGACATCATAACTCTCCCTGTGTGTGTGTGTGGTGTCCCAGACCCTCTCCAAGGTGTTCTCTGCGGGGCTAGACATCATGGAGATGTATGGGAAAAGTCCGGAGCGCTGTGGAGAGTTCTGGAAGGCTGTTCAGGAGATGTGGCTCAAAGTCTACGGATCCAACATGGCCACCATAGCTGCCATCAACGTGAGTCAGCGCACCCAGCCGTCTCTGTCTGTGTCTCTGTCTGTGTCTCTGTCTGTGTCTGTGTCTGTGTCTGTGTCTCTGTCTGTTGGTCCCATGTGTTTATCTATATATAGGGCTCTAGTCCAGCAGGTGGCTGTCTATAGGATGTGACTATAACCACCTCTCTCTGTCTATAGGGCTCTAGTCCAGCAGGTGGCTGTCTCATGTCTATAGGATGTGACTATAACCACCTCTCTCTGTCTATAGGGCTCTAGTCCAGCAGGTGGCTGTCTCATGTCTATAGGATGTGACTATAACCACCTCTCTCTGTCTATAGGGCTCTAGTCCAGCAGGTGGCTGTCTCATGTCTATTGGATGTGACTATAGGATCATGGCTGATAATCCTCGCTACAGCATCGGACTCAACGAGACTCAGCTCGGCATCGTAGCTCCCTTCTGGTGAGGCACACACACACTAATACACACACACACTAATACACACACACACACACACACTAATACACACACACTAATACACACACACTAATACACACACACACACACACACTAATACACACACACACACACTAATACACACACACACTAATACACACACACACACACACACTAATACATACTTGGTTGTGATGGTTCATGGTCACTGTAGTGTGTGTGAGGTGCTGAATGTGGTCGTGTTGCGGTCGTGTTGCGGTCGTGTTGCGGTCGTGTTGCGGTCGTGTTGCGGTCGTGTTGCGGTCGTGTTGCGGTCGTGTTGCGGTCGTGTTGCGGTCGTGTTCATGTTGTGGTCATGTTGTGTTCATGTTGTGTTGTGGTCGTGTTGTGGTTGTGTTCATGTTGCGGTCGTGTTCATGTTGCGGTCGTGTTGTGGTCCAGGTTTAAAGACACGCTGGTGAACACGGTTGGTAACCGGGCAGCAGAGCTGTCGTTGGAGCTGGGTCTGTTGTACAGCGCTCCTGATGCCCTGAAGATCGGCCTGGTGGACCAGTTAGTCCCTGAGGACCAGGTCCTCTCCACTGCACAGGACACCATGTCCAAGTGGCTCGCTGTACCAGGTCAGAATATTCTCTCTGTCTCTGTCTCTCTGTCTCTGTCTCTCTCGCTCTCTGTCTCTCTCGCTGTACCAGGTCAGAATATTCTCTCTCTCTGTCTCTCTGTCTCTGTCTCTGTCTCTCTGTCTCTCTGTCTCTGTCTCTCTCGCTCTCTGTCTCTCTGTCTCTGTCTCTCTCTCTGTCTCTCTGTCTCTGTCTCTCTCGCTCTCTGTCTCTCTCGCTGTACCAGGTCAGAATATTCTCTCTCTCTCTGTCTCTGTCTCTCTGTCTCTCTGTCTCTCTGTCTCTCTGTCTCTGTCTCTCTCGCTCTCTGTCTCTCTCGCTGTACCAGGTCAGAATATTCTCTGTCTCTCTCGCTCTCGCTCTCTGTCTCTGTCTCTCTCTCTCTCTCGCTCTCACGCTGGTGTCACTGCTATATGTATTGGCCTCACGGCCTTCGTCAGAGTTTTTGATTCTTCAAAGTAGCCACTCTAGTAAAAATAAAGAGAATCCCTTGCATGAGTAGGTGTCCAAACTGTTGTCTGGTACTGTATATAAACACCTCTCCTCTCCCTCTAGACCATGCCAGACAGATAGATCTGTGTGTATATATTATATAAACACCTCTCCCTCTAGACCATGCCAGACAGATAGATCTGTGTGTATATATTATATAAACTCCTCTCCCTCCAGACCATGCCAGACAGATAGATGTATAATCTGTGTGTATATAAACTCCTCTCCCTCCAGACCATGCCAGACAGATAGATGTATAATCTGTGTGTATATAAACTCCTCTCCCTCCAGACCATGCCAGACAGATAGATCTGTGTGTATATATTATATAAACTCCTCTCCCTCCAGACCATGCCAGACAGATAGATCTGTGTGTATATATTATATAAACTCCTCTCCCTCCAGACCATGCCAGACAGATAGATGTATAATCTGTGTGTATATAAACTCCTCTCCCTCCAGACCATGCCAGACAGATAGATGTATAATCTGTGTGTATATAAACTCCTCTCCCTCCAGACCATGCCAGACAGATAGATGTATAATCTGTGTGTATATAAACTCCTCTCCCTCCAGACCATGCCAGACAGATAGATGTATAATCTGTGTGTATATAAACTCCTCTCCCTCCAGACCATGCCAGACAGATCACCAAGTCCATGATGAGGAAACAGACTATAGACAAGCTGCTGTCCAACAGGGAAGCTGACATCACCAACTTTGTGAGCTTCATCACTAAAGACTCCATCCAGAGGTCCCTCCGCATGTACCTGGAGATGCTCAAGAGTAGAAAGGCCTAGTCTGGGGCCCGAACGGCTCCCCCATTCCCTGTATAGTGCACTACCCCTATATGCCCTGGTCAAAAGTAGTGCCCTCAGTCCTATAGACCCTGGTCTAAAGTAGTGCCCTCAGTCCTATAGGTCCTGGTCTAAAGTAGTGCCCTCAGTCCTATAGGTCCTGGTCTAAAGTAGTGCCCTCAGTCCTATAGGCCCTGGTCAAAAGTAGTGCCCTCAGTCCTATAGGCCCTGGTCAAAAGTAGTGCCCCCAGTCCTATAGGTCCTGGTCAAAAGTAGTGCACTATATACGGAATAGGGTGCCAGTTGACACACTACCCTGTCATATATATATATATATATAATAACAAAACGGTTGTTTTCGTTTTCTGTTGCACTATGTTTCGCTACGGTCTGCACTAATAAACACACCCCATTATTAGTTTATTAGTGCAGACCGTAGCGAAACATAGTGCAACAGAAAACGAAAACAACCGTTTTGTTATTGGACAAAATCAGGTAGTTCACTCCCCGTTCTGGCCAGTTTGGATCCTAATGAACACACCCCCGGCCTTATTTCCCCCTGCCACAATGTTTGACTGTTTGGACTGAAACAACGAACACTGTTACCATGTAGGTGATTATACAGGAAGTCATCTTGCCTTTGTGAACATAATGTTTTTTTTTTCTTCGTATGATCTTTTCCTGTACTGTTGGTTTGCAAGTAAACATCTGTAAAATACCTTCCGTGGAATGTGTGTTGAGTTTCATGTTCTACGATGTCACGAGTTCAGGCCAGGGTTTACTACATTCTGTCCTGCCCCAACGGGTGTGTGTGTTTTTATTTTTTGCACTTCACAGCTGATTTGAAGTAACCAACTCCTCATCAAGCTTCGATGATTTGAATCTGCTGTGTAGTGTTAAGGGCAACAACAGTTCATATGCACCCAGGTGGGGACCCAGGACCGAGTTGGGGAGACCCTGGTTTAGAGGACACTTTATACTTAATGGTCCCTCCTTCCGGTTACTAGTCCAACCCTCTAACCACTAGGCTACCTGCTCTAACCACTAGGCTACCTGCCGCCCCTCTAACCACTAGGCTACCTGCCGCCCCTCTAACCACTAGGCTACCTGCTCTAACCACTAGGCTACCTGCTCTAACCACTAGGCTACCTGCTCTAACCACTAGGCTACCTGCTCTAACCACTAGGCTACCTGCCGCCCCTCTAACCACTAGGCTACCTGCTCTAACCACTAGGCTACCTGCTCTAACCACTAGGCTACCTGCTCTAACCACTAGGCTACCTGCTCTAACCACTAGGCTACCTGCTCTAACCACTAGGCTACCTGCTCTAACCACTAGGCTACCTGCTCTAACCACTAGGCTACCTGCCTCTAACCACTAGGCTACCTGCCTCTAACCACTAGGCTACCTGCCTCTAACCACTAGGCTACCTGCCTCTAACCACTAGGCTACCTGCCTCTAACCACTAGGCTACCTGCCTCTAACCACTAGGCTACCTGCCTCTAACCACTAGGCTACCTGCCTCTAACCACTAGGCTACCTGCCTCTAACCACTAGGCTACCTGCCTCTAACCACTAGGCTACCTGCTCTAACCACTAGGCTACCTGCTCTAACCACTAGGCTACCTGCTCTAACCACTAGGCTACCTGCTCTAACCACTAGGCTACCTGCTCTAACCACTAGGCTACCTGCTCTAACCACTAGGCTACCTGCCGCCCCTCTAACCACTAAGCTACCTGCTCTAACCACTAGGCTACCTGCCGCCCCTCTAACCACTAGGCTACCTGCCGCCCCTCTAACCACTAGGCTACCTGCCGCCCCTTTAACCACTAGGCTACCTGCCGCCCCTCTAACCACTAGGCTACCTGCCGCCCTCTAACCACTAGGCTACCTGCCGCCCTCTAACCACTAGGGCTACCTGCCGCCCCTCTAACCACTAGGCTACCTGCCGCCCCTCTAACCACTAGGCTACCTGCCGCCCCTCTAACCACTAGGCTACCTGCCTCCCCTCTAACCACTAGGCTACCTGCCGCCCCTCTAACCACTAGGCTACCTGCCGCCCCTCTAACCACTAGGCTACCTGCCGCCCCTCTAACCACTAGGCTACCTGCCGCCCCCCTTCACAGCTGATTGATATGCACCCAGGTGGGGCCCCAGGACCGAGTTAAACCAGGAAACCCACGCTGGCAGTGGTACATTGTACATGTGGTCCAGAGGCAGAGGCCTGGATCTCTTCACCACCCCAAGCCACATGTTTAGATTGAGACAGACTAAATATGTAGAGAAGCAATCTTATAACCTTCAAACGGTTGGGTTTAATTGATCAAAACAGTAGCCATGCGTGTTTAATAGGTGTTTCTGATTGGATGTCATTCCACTGGTGTCTGAGCTGTTACTGAGGGACTAACAGAACTCCAAAATGAATGTAGAATTCATACGTGCTCTTCCATCTCTTACTTGTTTCAGCTTGAATGTTGGACACAAACGATAACAGGAGCACAGTTTGACTGAGTTTTATTGAAACGCGTCATGGCGATGACACTCAACTGCCACCCTATTCCCTATAGAAGGCTCTGGTCCAAAGTAGTGCACTACGCCGTGAATAGGGTGCCATTTGAGAGTGTCGGAACACTTCCTGGAGGCGGGCTCATGCAGCAGGGGCGTGACCAACCAGCTTCACCTCAACGGGGTAGTGGTCGCTGACAGCCAATGCCTGAGAGGGGGAGAGAGAGTAGAGCTGTACCAGTAAGACACTGTTACTCTACCTAGCTCAACACCAACCATTTAAAATGGGCTACTAAAATCATTCCAATCCCGATTAGAAGGCAAATACAAGTAGCTGTCTCTTATTGACTGAGGTGAATGTTCAGTCTCTTATTGACTGAGGTGAATGTTCAGTCTCTTATTGACTGAGGTGAATGTTCAGTCTCTTATTGACTGAGGTGAATGTTCAGTCTCCTATTGACTGAGGTGAATGTTCAGTCTCCTATTGACTGAGGTGAATGTTCAGTCTCTTATTGACTGAGGTGAATGTCTCTTATTGACTGAGGTGAATGTCTCTTATTGACTGAGGTGAATGTTCAGTCTCCTATTGACTGAGGTGAATGTTCAGTCTCTTATTGACTGAGGTGAATGTTCAGTCTCCTATTGACTGAGGTGAATGTTCAGTCTCCTATTGACTGAGGTGAATGTTCAGTCTCCTATTGACTGAGGTGAATGTTCAGTCTCCTATTGACTGAGGTGAATGTTCAGTCTCTTATTGACTGAGGTGAATGTTCAGTCTCCTATTGACTGAGGTGAATGTTCAGTCTCCTATTGACTGAGGTGAATGTTCAGTCTCCTATTGACTGAGGTGAATGTTCAGTCTCTTATTGACTGAGGTGAATGTTCAGTCTCTTATTGACCGAGGTGAATGTTCAGTCTCTTATTGACCGAGGTGAATGTTCAGTCTCTTATTGACCGAGGTGAATGTTCAGTCTCTTATTGACCGAGGTGAATGTTCAGTCTCTTATTGACCGAGGTGAATGCTCAGTCTCTTATTGACTGAGGTGAATGTTAAGTCTCTTATTGACTGAGGTGAATGTTCAGTCTCTTATTGACTGAGGTGAATGTTCAGTCTCCTATTGACTGAGGTGAATGTGAATGTCTCTTATTGACTGAGGTGAATGTCTCTTATTGACTGAGGTGAATGTCTCTTATTGACTGAGGTGAATGTCTCTTATTGACTGAGGTGAATGTCTCTTATTGACTGAGGTGAATGTCTCTTATTGACTGAGGTGAATGTCTCTTATTGACTGAGGTGAATGTCTCTTATTGACTGAGGTGAATGTCTCTTATTGACTGAGGTGAATGTCTCTTATTGACTGAGGTGAATGTCTCTTATTGACTGAGGTGAATGTCTCTTATTGACTGAGGTGAATGTGAATGTCTCTTATTGACTGAGGTGAATGTGAATGTCTCCTATTGACTGAGGTGAATGTGAATGTCTCTTATTGACTGAGGTGAATGTGAATGTCTCTTATTGACTGAGGTGAATGTTCAGTCTCCTATTGACTGAGGTGAATGTTCAGTCTCCTATTGACTGAGGTGAATGTTCAGTCTCTTATTGACTGAGGTGAATGTTCAGTCTCCTATTGACTGAGGTGAATGTTCAGTCTCTTATTGACTGAGGTGAATGTTCAGCCGACAAGGTGAAAAATCTGTCCATGTGGCCTCAAGCAAGGCACTTAACCCTGATTCGCTCTATGTTTGACCCTGTACAACAACACCTATCATACTACTATGACCCTGTAAAACAACACCTATCATACTACTATGACTGACCCTGTAAAACAACACCTATCATACTACTATGACTGACCCTGTAAAACAACACATTTCACTGCATCAATCCGGTGTACGAGACAATAAAACATAAACATTATGTGAAAGTTTAGCCACCTATCATACTACTATGCTGACCCTGTAAAACAATGCTGTCAGTTGTGTAAATTGACCCGATTTTGTGTTGACTTTTGTGTTGACTTCGTGCCACATCATCTGACTGAGTCCACCTTTAAGGGTCAAGAGTTGTTACCATGCTGTGGCTGAGCTTCAGGTGAGTCATGTAGTTGAACACCTCAGCCGACCCAGGGACCACTCCTCTCATCATCTCAGTGGTGGCCACCACCCTTCACAACCAGACCAACAGTTAGTCTGTGAGTGAGTGAGTGACTGTGTATGCTAGGTCTGACCTGTCGTGGGGGCAGTTGGTGTGTGTGTGTGTTGGAAATGTGTGTGTGTGTGTGGTTGCATGTATATAGGTGTCTCTGACCTGTCGTAGGGGCAGTCGGTGTTAGAGACCGTGGTGTCAGCGTGGTCAGGTATCAGCCAGTGGTATCTGTCGTCTGTGAAGAGACGTATCCGCTGCCAGTCTGATCCACTGACGTAGCGACAGCCTGCGTTGAAGTCCCCCAGCAGCACTATGTCCTGTCAATCAACCAATCAATCAATTAATCAATCAATCAATCAGTCGATCAATTCATCAATCAATCAATTCATCAATCGATCAAACCTTTGTGTGCAAGTCAAGTTTCATGTTTTAATGTTATGTGCACAAGAACAGTGAAATGCCTTTTATCTTGTAAACTCTACAACCCAACAATGCAATAATCAACATCAATGTAGAACAACACTGAACAAAAATATAAACCCAACATGCAACAATTTCTAACATTTTACTGAGTTTCAGTTCATATCAGGAAATGAGGAAATCATATAAGGAAATACAGATTTCACATGACTGGAAACACACATATGCATCAGTTTGTCAGACACCTTAATAAAACAGTAGGAGTGTGGATCAGAAAACCAGTCAGTATCTTGTGTGAACACCATTTGCCTCATGCAGCGCGACACATCTCCTTCACCTAGAGTTGATCAGGCTGTTGATTGTGGCCTGTGGAATGTTGTCCCAGTCCTCTTCAATGGTTGTTCAAAGTTGCTGGATATTGGCGGGAATTGGAACACGCTGTTGTACATGTCTATCCAGAACAACCCAAACATGCTCAATGGGTGACATGTCTATCCAGAGCATCCCAAACATGCTCAAAAGGTGACATGTCTATCCAGAGCATCCCAAACATGCTCAATGGGTGACATGTCTATCCAGAGCATCCCAAACATGCTCAATGGGTGACATGTCTATCCAGAACATCCCAAACATGCTCAATGGGTGACATGTCTGGTGAGTATGCAGGCCAGGGAAGAACTGGGACATTTACAGCTTCCAGGAATTGTGTACAGATCCTTGCGACATGGGGGCCGTGCATTATCATGTTGAAACATGAGGTGATGGCGGCGGATGAATGGCACGATAATGGGCCTCAGGATCTCATCACGGTATCTCTGTGCATTCAAATTGCCATCGATAAAATGCAATTGTGTTCATTATCCTTAACTTATGCCTGCCCATACCATAACCCCACCACCACCATGGGGCACTCTGTCCAAAACGTTGACATACTTATTTTCCAGCATAATTTGCAAATAAATTCATAAAAAATCCTACAATGTGATTTTCTGGATTTTTTTTCTCATTTTGTCTGTCCTAGTTGAAGTGTACATATGATGAAAATTACAGGCCTCTCTCATCTTTTTAAGTGGGAGAACTTACACAATTGGTGGCTGACTAAATACTTTTTTGCCCCACTGTATATACAGGGTCAGTTCCAATACCATATTTACATTTACATTTACATTTAAGTCATTTAGCAGACGCTCTTATCCAGAGCGACTTACAAATTGGTGCTTTCACCTTATGACATCCAGTGGAACAGCCACTTTACAATAGTGCATCTAGGTCTTTTAAGGGGGTGAGAAGGATTACTTTATCCTATCCTAGGTATTCCTTAAAGAGGTGGGGTTTCAGGTGTCTCCGGAAGGTGGTGATTGACTCCGCTGTCCTGGCGTCGTGAGGGAGTTTGTTCCACCATTGGGGGGCCAGAGCAGCGAACAGTTTTGACTGGGCTGAGCGGGAACTGTACTTCCTCAGTGGTAGGGAGGCGAGCAGGCCAGAGGTGGATGAACGCAGTGCCCTTGTTTGGGTGTAGGGCCTGATCAGAGCCTGGAGGTACTGAGGTGCCGTTCCCCTCACAGCTCCGTAGGCAAGCACCATGGTCTTGTAGCGGATGCGAGCTTCAACTGGAAGCCAGTGGAGAGAGCGGAGGAGCGGGGTGACGTGAGAGAACTTGGGAAGGTTGAACACCAGACGGGCTGCGGCGTTCTGGATGAGTTGTAGGGGTTTAATGGCACAGGCAGGGAGCCCAGGCAACAGCGAGTTGCAGTAATCCAGACGGGAGATGACAAGTGCCTGGATTAGGACCTGCGCCGCTTCCTGTGTGAGGCAGGGTCGTACTCTGCGGATGTTGTAGAGCATGAACCTACAGGAACGGGCCACCGCCTTGATGTTATTTGAGAACGACAGGGTGTTGTCCAGGATCACGCCAAGGTTCTTAGCGCTCTGGGACGAGGACACAATGGAGTTGTCAACCGTGATGGCGAGATCATGGAACGGGCAGTCCTTCCCGGGAGGAAGAGCAGCTCCGTCTTGCCGAGGTTCAGCTTGAGGTGATGATCCGTCATCCACACTGATATGTCTGCCAGACATGCAGAGATGCGATTCGCCACCTGGTCGTCAGAAGGGGAAAGGAGAAGATTAATTGTGTGTCGTCTGCATAGCAATGATAGGAGAGACCATGTGAGGTTATGACAGAGCCAAGTGACTTGGTGTATAGCGAGAATAGGAGAGGGCCTAGAACAGAGCCCTGGGGACACCAGTGGTGAGAGCACGTGGTGAGGAGACGGATTCTCGCCACGCCACCTGGTAGGAGCGACCTGTCAGGTAGGACGCAATCCAAGCGTGGGCCGCGCCGGGAGATGCCCAACTCGGAGAGGTGGAGAGGAGGATCTGATGGTTCACAGTATCGAAGGCAGCCGATAGGTCTAGAAGGATGAGAGCAGAGGAGAGAGAGTTAGCTTTAGCAGTGCGGAGCGCCTCCGTGATACAGAGAAGAGCAGTCTCAGTTGAATGACTAGTCTTGAAACCTGACTGATTTGGATCAAGAAGGTCATTCTGAGAGAGATAGCGGGAGAGCTGGCCAAGGACGGCACGTTCAAGAGTTTTGGAGAGAAAAGAAAGAAGGGTCTGTAGTTGTTGACATCGGAGGGATCGAGTGTAGGTTTTTTCAGAAGGGGTGCAACTCTCGCTCTCTTGAAGACGGGAGGGACGTAGCCAGCGGTCAGGGATGAGTTGATGAGCGAGGTGAGGTAAGGGAGAAGGTCACCGGAGATGGTCTGGAGAAGAGAGGAGGGGATAGGGTCAAGCGGGCAGGTTGTTGGGCGGCCGGCCGTCACAAGACGCGAGATGTCATCTGGAGAGAGAGGGGAGAAAGAGGTCAGAGCACAGGGTAGGGCAGTGTGAGCAGAACCAGCGGTGTCGTTTGACTTAGCAAACGAGGATCGGATGTCGTCGACCTTCTTTTCAAAATGGTTGACGAAGTCATCTGCAGAGAGGGAGGAGGGGGAGGAGGATTCAAGAGGGAGGAGAAGGTGGCAAAGAGCTTCCTAGGGTTAGAGGCAGATGCTTGGAATTTAGAGTGGTAGAAAGTGGCTTTAGCAGCAGAGACAGAGGAGGAAAATGTAGAGAGGAGGGAGTGAAAGGATGCCAGGTCCGCAGGGAGGCGAGTTTTCCTCCATTTCCGCTCGGCTGCCCGGAGCCCATGCAGGGATACTGGAGTGATAGAGTTAGATACTGTATGTAGAGGGGTGATGTGACATCAGGATATATGATAAACAGGAGCAGATAGGATACTGGAGTGATAGAGTTAGATACTGTATGTAGAGGGGTGAGGTGACATCAGGATATATGATCAACAGGAGCAGATAGGATACTGGAGTGATAGAGTTAGATACTGTATGTAGAGGGGTGAGGTGACATCAGGATATATGATCAACAGGAGCAGATAGGATACTGGAGTGATAGAGTTAGATACTGTATGTAGAGGGGGTGAGGTGACATCAGGATATATGATCAACAGGAGCAGATAGGATACTGGAGTGATAGAGTTAGATACTGTATGTAGAGGGGTGAGGTGACATCAGGATATATGATCAACAGGAGAAGATAGGATACTGGAGTGATAGAGTTAGATACTGTATGTAGAGGGGTGAGGTGACATCAGGATATATGATCAACAGGAGAAGATAGGATACTGGAGTGATAGAGTTAGATACTGTATGTAGAGGGTGAGGTGACATCAGGATATATGATAAACAGGAGCAGATAGGATACTGGAGTGATAGAGTTAGATACTGTATGTAGAGGGTGAGGTGACATCAGGATATATGATCAACAGGAGCAGATAGGATACTGGAGTGATAGAGTTAGATACTGTATGTAGAGGGGTGAGGTGACATCAGGATATATGATCAACAGGAGCAGATAGGATACTGGAGTGATAGAGTTAGGTACTGTATGTAGAGGGGTGAGGTGACATCAGGATATATGATCAACAGGAGCAGATAGGATACTGGAGTGATAGAGTTAGGTACTGTATGTAGAGGGGTGAGGTGACATCAGGATATATGATCAACAAGAGCAGATAGGATACTGGAGTGATAGAGTTAGATACTGTATGTAGAGGGGTGAGGTGACATCAGGATATATGATCAACAGGAGAAGATAGGATACTGGAGTGATAGAGTTAGATACTGTATGTAGAGGGTGAGGTGACATCAGGATATATGATAAACAGGAGGGGTGAGGTGACAGATATATGGGATACTGGAGTGATAGAGTTAGATACTGTATGTAGAGGGGTGAGGTGACATCAGGATATATGATCAACAGGAACAGATAGGATACTGGAGTGATAGAGTTAGATACTGTATGTAGAGGGGTGAGGTGACATCAGGATATATGATCAACAGGAGCAGATAGGATACTGGAGTGATAGAGTTAGATACTGTATGTAGAGGGGTGAGGTGACATCAGGATATATGATCAACAGGAGCAGATAGGATACTGGAGTGATAGAGTTAGATACTGTATGTAGAGGGGTGAGGTGACATCAGGATATATGATCAACAGGAGCAGATAGGATACTGGAGTGATAGAGTTAGATACTGTATGTAGAGGGGTGAGGTGACATCAGGATATATGATCAACAGGAGCAGATAGGATACTGGAGTGATAGAGTTAGATACTGTATGTAGAGGGGTGAGGTGACATCAGGATATATGATAAACAGGAGCAGATAGGATACTGGAGTGATAGAGTTAGATACTGTATGTAGAGGGTTAGATGAGGTGACATCAGGATATATGATAAACAGGAGCAGATAGGATACTGGAGTGATAGAGTTAGATACTGTATGTAGAGGGGTGAGGTGACATCAGGATATATGATCAACAGGAGCAGTAGCAGTGATCGTACGATACATTTCCATGACAGACTGACCAGGTGGATCCGGGTTAAAGATATGATCCCTTATTGATGTCACTTAGTTAAATCTACTTCAATCAGTGTCGATGAAGAGGTGGAGATCAGATGATGAAGATGATGGAGAGGAGACAGGGTAGCCCTTTCCTGCAGTCAAAGACCAACCTCTCCCTCTTTGGCCTCATGGGTAGTAATAATATTAATATGATTAAATACAGTCATATTTTATTTATTATTATTATTTTATTATTTTTTTCATCATGAATATAAAGGGTAATATTGGGATTGAATCTCAACATGGAATACATTTAAACTCTATAACTCAATAGTATGAAGGTGTTCTTAATGTTTTGTACACTCAGTGTAAATGATGGTTATATGTCTGTGTGTGTGTGGAGTCAGTATACACGTGTCAGTGTGTGTGTGTATATCAGTGTGTGTGTGTTTGTGTCAGTGTATCAGTGTGTGTGTGTGTGTGTGTAGAGTCCATAGAGAGAAAAGAAAATGAAAGCCAGTATTGAAGTCCCCTAGCAGAACTACTACAGAGGAGGAGTGTGAGTGTGCCTGTGTCTGTGTGTGTTTGTTTGTGTGTGTGTGTTGTATAGTCACATTGGTGTTCCAGCGAGCTCTGACGTCAGTGGCCACATCGTACAGAGCGTCAACCTCCTTCACTGCCGAGTCTGGAGACGTGTGTTGAGGAATCAAAACAAAAATTCCCACAGCTAGAAGAGAGGGAGGGAGGGAGGTGGGGAGGGAGGGGAGGGAGGGAGGGAGGGAGGGAGGGAGGTGAGGAGGGAGAGAGTGAGTGAGGGAGGTGGGGAGGGAGGGAGGGAGGGAGAGAGAGAGGGAGGGAGGCAGGGAGGTGGGATGGAGAGAGGGAGGGAGGTGGGGAGGGAGAGAGTGAGGGAGGGAGGGAGAGAGGGAGGTGGGGAGGGAGGGAGGGAGGGAGGTGGGGAGGGAGATAGTGAGGGGAGGTGGGGAGGGAGAGAGTGAGTGAGGGAGGGAGAGAGGGAGGGAGGTGGAGAGGGAGGGAGGGAGGTGGGGAGGGAGAGAGTGAGTGAGGGAGGGAGAGAGGGAGGTGGGGAGGGAGGGAGGGAGGGAGGTGGGGAGGGAGATAGTGAGGGAGGGAGGTGGGGAGGGAGGGAGGGAGGGAGGGAGAAAAACACCGTAATGGAGAGTTAAAGATTTAATATCTTCATTAATCAGTTCCAAAATGTTATGCAGCAGTCAAGTTTTTCAAGATATTCAGCCTGGTCTCATAGACGAGATGTATATCATAGATGATATAGATAGACTAGATATTCAGCCTGGTCTCATAGACGAGATGTATATCATAGATGATATAGATAGACTAGATATTCAGCCTGGTCTCATAGACGAGATGTATATCATAGATGATATAGATAGACTAGATATTCAGCCTGGTCTCATAGACGAGATGTATATCATAGATGATATAGATAGACTAGATATTCAGCCTGGTCTCATAGACGAGATGTATATCATAGATGATATAGATAGACTAGATATTCAGCCTGGTCTCATAGACGAGATGTATATCATAGATGATATAGATAGACTAGATATTCAGCCTGGTCTCATAGACGAGATGTATATCATAGATGATATAGATAGACTAGATATTCAGCCTGGTCTCATAGACGAGATGTATATCATAGATGATATAGATAGACTAGATATTCAGCCTGGTCTCATAGACGAGATGTATATCATAGATGATATAGACGAGATGGAACTGTAACGCTGGGAGTCGGGAAGCAGGTTCAGGGAGTGTATTTAATAAATGAACATAGGACAAAACAAGAAACACGGGTACAGACATGAACACTGGACCAGAAACAATAACTCCTGGGGAAGGAACCAAAGGGAGGTGATGGAGACAGACAGTTGAAGTGGGAAGTTTACATACACTTAGGTTGGAGTCATTAGAACTCGTTTTACAACCACTCCACACATTTATTGTTAACAAACTATAGTTTTGGCAAGTTGGTTAGGACATCTACTTTGTGTATGACACAAGTCCTTTTTCCAACAATTGTTTACAGACAGATTATTTCACTTCAATTCCAGTGGATCAGACGTTTACATACACTAAGTTGACTGTGCCTTTAAACAGCTTGGAAAATTCCAGAAAATGATGTCATGGCTTTAGAAGCTTCTGCTAATTGACATCATTTGAGTCAATTGGAGGTGTAACTGTGGATGTATTTCAAGGCCAACCTTCAAACTCAGTGCCTTTTTGCCTGACATCATGGGAAAATCAAAAGAAATCAGCCAAGACCTCAGAAGAAAATTGTAGACCTCCATAAGTCTGGTTCATCCTTGGGAGCAATTTCCAAACACCTGAAGGTACTAAATTCATCTGTACAAACAATAGTACGTAAGTATAAACACCAATGGACCACGCAGCCGTCATACCGCTCAGGAAGGAGACACATTCTGTCTCCTATAGATTAACGTACTTAGGTGCGAAAAGTGCAAATCAATCCCAGAACAACAGCAAAGGACCTTGTGAAGATGCTGGAAGAAACAGGTAAAAAATTATCTATATCCACAGTAAAACAAGTCCTATATCGACATAACCAGGATTGTGTCAAGGCACAGATCTAAAGAAGGGTACCAAAACATTTCTGCAGCATTGAAGGTCACCAAGGTCACCATAGTGGCCTCCATCATTCAATTGGAAGAAGTTTGGATCCACCAAAACACTTCCTAGAGCTGGCCACCCGGCCAAGCCGAGCATTCGGGGGAGAAGAACCTTGGTCAGCGAGGTGACCAAAAACCTGATGGTCACTCTGACAGCACTCCACCAATCAGGCGTTTATGTTAGAGTAGCCAGATGAAAGCCATTCCTCAGTAAAAAGCACATGACAGTCAACTTGGAGTTTGCCAAAAGGCACCTAAAAAAACCCGAATGTAAATAGTCTGTTTGATTAATTGTCCAGTGGTCTTATGGCTTTTGGACCTAGCCTTGGCTTTTGGACCTAGCCTTGGCTTTTGGACCAAGCCTTGGCTTTTGGACCTAGCCTTGGCTTTTGGACCTAGCCTTGGCTTTTGGACCAAGCCTTGGCTTTTGGACCTAGCCTTGGCTTTTGGACCTAGCCTTGGCTTTTGGACCAAGCCTTGGCTTTTGTACCTAGCCTTGGCTTTTGGACCTAGCCTTTGGACTTTTTTTGGACCAAGCCTTGGCTTTTGGACCAAGCCTTGGCTTTTGGACCTGGCTTTTGGACCTAGCCTTGGCTTTTGGACCTGGCTTTTGGACCTAGCCTTGGCTTTTGGACCAAGCCTTGGCTTTTGGACCTAGCCTTGGCTTTTGGACCTAGCCTTGGCTTTTGGACCAAGCCTTGGCTTTTGGACCTAGCCTTGGCTTTTGGACCTAGCCTTGGCTTTTGGACCTGGCTTTTGGACCTAGCCTTGGCTTTTGGACCTGGCTTTTGGACCTAGCCTTGGCTTTTGGACCAAGCCTTGGCTTTTGGACCAAGCCTTGGCTTTTGGACCTAGCCTTGGCTTTTGGACCTGGCTTTTGGACCTAGCCTTGGCTTTTGGACCTAGCCTTGGCTTTTCGACCTAGCCTTGGCTTTTCGACCTAGCCTTGGCTTTTGGACCTAGCCTTGGCGCTCCGGTACTGCTTGCCGTGCGGTAGCAGAGAAAACAGTCTATGACTTGGGTGACTGGAGTCTTTGACGATTTTTTGGGCCTTCCTCTGACACTGCCTGGTATAGAGGTCCTGGATGGCAGGAAGCTTGGCCCCAGTGATGTATTGGCACGTGCGCACTACCCTCTGTAGCGCCTTACGATCGGATACCGAACAGTTGCCATACCAGGCGGTGATGCAACCGGTCAGGATGCTCTCAATGGTGCAACTGTATGATGCAAAATGCTTCCTGACACTTTGCTTCTTGAAAGTCTAATATCTTGAAAACTTGCCTGCTGACATGCAACACATCTTGGTACTGACTGTATCAACAGGACTAATGGACTGACTGTATCAACAGGACTAATGGAAACAAATACACATGTTTTTTGAGTTAATTATTTTTTTATGTAAGGGAACCTCATATTTTTCCTCCTCTCTCTCTCTCTCTCTCTCTCTCTCTCTGTCTTTCTCTCTCTCTGTGTCTTTCTCTCTCTCTCTCTGTCTTTCTCTCTCTCTCTCTCTCTCTCTGTCTTTCTCTCTCTCTCTGTCTTTCTCTCTCTCTCTCTCTCTCTCTGTCTTTCTCTCTCTCTGTGTCTTTCTCTCTCTCTCTCTCTCTCACACACACACACTGAATCCCTCTCTCCCTCTCATTCCCCCTCTCCCTCCCCACTCTCTCCCCCATCACAATCTCCCTCCCCTCCCACCTCTCCCCATCACCCCCCCCTTCTACCTGTGTAGTTCGAGGAGAACATGACAATGAAGGGCTCTCTGATGAAGGTATCTGTACCGCAGGGCTCACAGCCGTCATCGTACGTGTAGTTCTTAGCCACAGAGACCGTCTCCTCTCTATCATATAACAGCAGAAACACACGCTTTAGGAGATGGTTTCAGTGTTTAGTGCAGCACAGAACGACACAGTACAGAGCAGAACAGAACCTGTACAGATAGAGGTATCTCTCTGTATATTACCTGTACAGGTAGAGGTATCTCTCTGTATATGACCTGTATAGATAGAGGTATCTCTCTGTATATTACCTGTACAGGTAGAGGTATCTCTCTGTATATTACCTGTATAGGTAGAGGTATCTCTCTGTATATTACCTGTACAGATAGGTATCTCTCTGTATATTACCTGTACAGATAGGGGTATCTCTCTGTATATTACCTGTACAGGTAGAGGTATCTCTCTGTATATTACATATATTACCTGTATAGGTAGAGGTATCTCTCTGTATATTACCTGTATAGGTAGAGGTATCTCTCTGTATATTACCTGTATAGGTAGAGGTATCTCTCTGTATATTACCTGTACAGGTAGAGGTATCTCTCTGTATATTACCTGTACAGGTAGAGGTATCTCTCTGTATACTACCTGTACAGATAGGGGTATCTCTCTGTATATTACCTGTACAGGTAGAGGTATCTCTCTGTATACTACCTGTACAGATAGGGGTATCTCTCTGTATATTACCTGTACAGGTAGAGGTATCTCTCTGTATATTACCTGTACAGGTAGAGGTATCTCTCTGTATATTACATATATTACCTGTATAGGTAGAGGTATCTCTCTGTATATTACCTGTACAGGTAGAAGTATCTCTCTGTATATTACCTGTACAGGTAGAGGTATCTCTCTGTATATTACCTGTACATGTAGAGGTATCTCTCTGTATATTACCTGTACAGGTAGAGGTATCTCTCTGTATATTACCTGTACAGGTAGAGGTATCTCTCTGTATATTACCTGTACAGGTAGAGGTATCTCTCTGTATATTACCTGTACAGGTAGAGGTATCTCTCTGTATATTACATATATTACCTGTATAGGTAGAGGTATCTCTCTGTATATTACCTGTACAGGTAGAGGTATCTCTCTGTATACTACCTGTACAGATAGGGGTATCTCTCTGTGTATTACCTGTACAGATAGGGGTATCTCTCTGTATATTACCTGTACAGATAGAGGTATCTCTCTGTATATTACCTGTACAGGTAGAGGTATCTCTCTGTATATTACATATATTACCTGTATAGGTAGAGGTATCTCTCTGTATATTACCTGTATAGGTAGGGTATCTCTCTGTATATTACCTGTATATGTAGAGGTATCTCTCTGTATATTACCTGTACAGGTAGAGGTATCTCTCTGTATATTACCTGTACAGGTAGAGGTATCTCTCTGTATACTACCTGTACAGATAGGGTATCTCTCTGTATATTACCTGTATAGGTAGAGGTATCTCTCTGTATATTACCTGTACAGGTAGAGGTATCTCTCTGTATATTACCTGTATATGGTAGAGGTATCTCTCTGTATATTACCTGTACAGGTAGAGGTATCTCTGTATACTACCTGTACAGATAGGGGTATCTCTCTGTATATTACCTGTACAGGTAGAGGTATCTCTCTGTATATTACCTGTACAGGTAGAGGTATCTCTCTGTATATTACCTGTACAGGTAGAGGTATCTCTCTGTATATTACCTGTACAGGTAGAGGTATCTCTCTGTATATTACCTGTATAGGTAGAGGTATCTCTCTGTATATTACCTGTACAGGTAGAGGTATCTCTCTGTATACTACCTGTACAGATATGGGTATCTCTCTGTGTATTACCTGTACAGATAGGGGTATCTCTCTGTATATTACCTGTACAGATAGAGGTATCTCTCTGTATATTACCTGTACAGGTAGAGGTATCTCTCTGTATATTACATATATTACCTGTATAGGTAGAGGTATCTCTCTGTATATTACCTGTATAGGTAGAGGTATCTCTCTGTATATTACCTGTACAGGTAGAGGTATCTCTCTGTATACTACCTGTACAGATAGGGGTATCTCTCTGTATATTACCTGTACAGGTAGAGGTATCTATCTGTATATTACCTGTACAGGTAGAGGTATCTCTCTGTATATTACCTGTACAGGTAGAGGTATCTCTCTGTATATTACCTGTACAGGTAGAGGTATCTCTCTGTATACTACCTGTACAGATAGGGGTATCTCTCTGTATATTACCTGTACAGGTAGAGGTATCTCTCTGTATATTACCTGTACAGGTAGAGGTATCTCTCTGTATATTACCTGTACAGGTAGAGGTATCTCTCTGTATATTACCTGTACAGATAGAGGTATCTCTCTGTATATTACCTGTACAGGTAGAGGTATCTCTCTGTATATTACCTGTACAGGTAGAGGTATCTCTCTGTGTAGGTACTGCGGCCCAGTTCCTCGCTGACAATGTGACTGTACCTATAGGGAGACAAGCCTCTGACAACAAAGAAATATAGTTTTTAGACAAAACACATTACAAAGTCTTTATATTGGAGGGGCTGTCATTGGTTAGTGGATGTAATATTGTTTCAGGGCTGTGATTGGTCTTACTTGTTGACGTGCTGCATCAGTTTGTTGGTTGCTGATAGGTCAGTGTCTCTTACTTCCTGGATCAGCACGATATCATAACGGTGCACTATCTAATATATTTAAAAAATCATAATATAAATGAATAACAACTAAGGTTCCCAGACACAGCCTGGTCTGGGACTAAGATGTACTTTCAAATGGAGAATCTACAATCCCTTTTAGTCCCAAGATGTTATGAGATACAGTGTTACATTGTGATGTTATGAGATAAAGTGTTACATTATGATGTCATGAGATAAAGTGTTACATTATGATGTCATGAGATAAAACGTTACATTATGATGTCATGAGATAAAACGTTACATCATGATGTTATGAGATAAAACGTTACATTATGATGTTATGAGATAAAACGTTACATTGTGATGTAATGAGATAAAATGTTACATTGTGATGTAATGAGATAAAACGTTACATTATGATGTTATGAGATAAAACGTTACATTGTGATGTAATGAGATAAAACGTTACATTGTGATGTTATGAGATAAAGTGTTACAATGTGATGTTTTGAGATAAAGCTCTACCTGAGTGATGATGTCCATGAGGGTTGAGTTGGAGGACTTCTTGTCTCCGAATGTCTTGATGTTGAAGGCTCCTAGCAGCAGACAGCTTCCCAGCTGCACCAGGGCCAATAGGAACAGCACTAACAGACAGGCTACACACATTCTAGGGGTCAGGGGTTAGAGGTCAGATATTACAGGCCACACACACATCCTGGAGGTCAGGGATTAGAGGTCAGATATTACAGGCCACACATTCTGGAGGTCAGGAATTAGAGGTTAGATAAGGGGTTATATCATGCCTGTTTGGCCCTGTCCTGGGGTATCGTCGGGCGGGACCACAGTGTCTCCTGACCCCTCCTGTCTCAGCCTCCAGTATTTATGCTGCAGTAGTTTATGTGTCGGGGGGCTGGGGTCAGTTTGTTATATCTGGAGTACTTCTCTTGTCTTATCCAGTGTCCTGTGTGAATTTAAGTGTGCGTTCTCTAATTCTTTCTTTCTTTCTTTCTTTCTTTCTTTCTCTTGGAGGACCTGAGCCCTAGGACCATGCCTCAGGACTACCTGGCATGATGACGACTTGCTGTCCCCAGTCCACGTGGCCGTGCTGCTGCTCCAGTTTCAACTGTTCTGTCTGCGGCTATGGAACCCTGACCTGTTCACCGGACGTGCTACCTGTCCCAGACCTGCTGTTTTCAACTCTCTAGACAGTAGGAGAGGTAGAGATACTCCGAATGATTGGCTATGAAAAGCCAACTGACATTTACTCCTGAGGTGCTGACCTGTTGCAACCTCAACAGCCACTGTGATTATTATTATTTGACCCTATTGGTCATCTATGAACATTTGAACATCTTGGCCATGTTCTGTTATAATCTCCACCCGGCACAGCCAGAAGAGGACTGGCCACCCCTCATAGCCTGGTTCCTCTCTAGGTTTCTTCCTAGGTTCTGGCCTTTCTAGGGACTTTTTCCTAGCCACCGTGCTTCTACACCTGCATTGCTTGCTGTTTGGGATATTACAGGCCACATGCATCCTGGAGATTAGGGGTTAGAGGTCAGATATTATAGGCCACGCACATCCTGGAGGTCAGGGATTAGGGGTCAAATATTACAGGCCACACACATCCTAGCCTGCTAGTAAAATAGATGGTGGTGTGAGAGAAGCCTGCTAGTAAAATAGATGGTGGTGTGAGAGAAGCCTGCTAGTAAAATAGATGGAGATGTGAAAGAAGCCTGCTAGTAAAATAGATGGTGGTGTGAGAGAAGCCTGCTAGTATAATAGATGGTGGTGTAGGAGAAGCCTGCTAGTAAAATAGATGGTGGTGTGAGAGAAGCCTGCTAGTATAATAGATGGTGGTGTAAGAGAAGCCTGCTAGTATAATAGATGGTGGTGTAAGAGAAGCCTGCTAGTATAATATATGGTGGTGTGAGAGAAGCCTGCTAGTATAATAGATGGTGGTGTAAGAGAAGCCTGCTAGTATAATAGATGGTGGTGTAAGAGAAGCCTGCTAGTATAATAGATGGTGGTGTAGGAGAAGCCTGCTAGTAAAATAGATGGTGGTGTAGGAGAAGCCTGCTAGTAAAATAGATGGTGGTGTGAAAGAAGCCTGCTAGTAAAATAGATGGTGGTGTAGGAGAAGCCTGCTAGTATAATAGATGGTGGTGTGAGAGAAGCCTGCTAGTAAAATAGATGGTGGTGTGAGAGAAGCCTGCTAGTAAAATAGATGGTGGTGTGAGAGAAGCCTGCTAGTAAAATAGATGGTGGTGTGAGAGAAGCCTGCTAGTAAAATAGATGGTGGTGTAGGAGAAGCCTGCTAGTATAATAGATGGTGGTGTGAGAGAAGCCTGCTAGTAAAATAGATGGTGGTGTGAGAGAAGCCTGCTAGTAAAATAGATGGTGGTGTGAGAGAAGCCTGCTAGTAAAATAGATGGTGGTGTGAGAGAAGCCTGCTAGTAAAATAGATGGTGGTGTGAGAGAAGCCTGCTAGTAAAATAGATGGTGGTGTGAGAGAAGCCTGCTAGTATAATAGATGGTGGTGTGAGAGAAGCCTGCTAGTAAAATAGATGGTGGTGTGAGAGAAGCCTGCTAGTATAATAGATGGTGGTGTAAGAGAAGCCTGCTAGTATAATAGATGGTGGTGTAAGAGAAGCCTGCTAGTAAAATAGATGGTGGTGTAGGAGAAGCCTGCTAGTAAAATAGATGGTGGTGTGAGAGAAGCCTGCTAGTAAAATAGATGGTGGTGTGAGAGAAGCCTGCTAGTAAAATAGATGGTGGTGTAAGAGAAGCCTGCTAGTAAAATAGATGGTGGTGTAGGAGAAGCCTGCTAGTAAAATAGATGGTGGTGTAAGAGAAGCCTGCTAGTATAATAGATGGTGGTGTGAGAGAAGCCTGCTAGTATAATAGATGGTGGTGTGAGAGAAGCCTGCTAGTAAAATAGATGGTGGTGTGAAAGAAGCCTGCTAGTATAATAGATGGTGGTGTGAGAGAAGCCTGCTAGTATAATAGATGGTGGTGTGAGAGAAGTGCATCTTATGGAACAGTGGGGAATGTGAAGAGACACACACACACACACAGGAAAAGACACATGCATACATACACACACACTCTACACATACGTTCATTGTAATATTGTTGTATGGTGTCACGTTCGTTTAGAGATGGATTGGACCAAGGTGCAGCGTGGTAGGTGTACATCATACATTTATTAAATGAACATAAAGTTTTGTAGCACTAACACAGCAACTAACCAAAAACAAGATCCCACAAACTAAAGGTGGAAAAAAGGCTGCCTAAGTATGATCCCCAATCATAGACAGCTGATTGGGAACCATACCCGACCAACAAAGAAATATAGAAACTAGAATGCCCACCCAAATCACACCCTGACCTAACCAAATAGAGAAATAAAAAGGCTCTCTAAGGTCAGGGCGTGACAGTACCCCCCCCAAAGGTGCGGATTCCGGCCGCAAAACCTGACTCTATGGGGAGGGTCCGGGTGGGCATCTAGCCTCGGTGGTGGCTCCGGGTTGGGACGTAATAAACCCCAGGAAGAGTAGCTGCTGCCTTGGCAGGAACTAATGGGGATCCATAATAAACCCAGGAAGAGTAGCTGCTGCCTTGGCAGGAACTAATAATGGGATCCATAATAAACCCCAGGAAGAGTAGCTGCTGCCTTGGCAGGAACTAATGGGGATCCATAATAAACCCCAGGAAGAGTAGCTGCTGCCTTGGCAGGAACTAATGGGGATCCATAATAAACCCCAGGAAGAGTAGCTGCTGCCTTGGCAGGAACTAATGGGGATCCATAATAAACCCCAGGAAGAGTAGCTGCTGCCTTGGCAGGAACTAATGAGGATCCATAATAAACCCCAGGAAGAGTAGCTACTGCCTTGGCAGGAACTAATGTGGATCCATAATAAACCCCAGGTGGAGTAGCTGCTGCCTTGGCAGGAACTAATGGGGATCCATAATAAACCCCAGGAAGAGTAGTTGCTGCCTTGGCAGGAACTAATGGGGATCCATAATAAACCCCAGGTGGAGTAGCTGCTGCCTTGACAGGAACTAATGAGGATCCATAATAAACCCCAGGAAGAGTAGCTGCTGCCTTGACAGGAACTAATGAGGATCCATAATAAACCCCAGGAAGAGTAGCTGCTGCCTTGGCAGGAACTAATGAGGATCCATAATAAACCCCAGGAAGAGTAGCTGCTGCCTTGACAGGAACTAATGAGGATCCATAATAAACCCCAGGAAGAGTAGCTGCTGCCTTGACAGGAACTAATGGGGATCCCTAATAAACCCCAGGAAAAGTAGCTGCTGCCTTGGCAGGAACTAATGGGGATCCATAATAAACCCCAGGAAGAGTAGCTGCTGCCTTGGCAGGAACTAATGGGGATCCATAATAAACCCCAGGAAGAGTAGCTGCTGCCTTGGCAGGAACTAATGGGGCTCCATAATAAACCCCAGGAAGAGTAGCTGCTGCCAAGGCAGGAACTAATGGGGATCCATAATAAACCCCAGGAAGAGTAGCTGCTGCCTTGACAGGAACTAATGGGGATCCATAATAAATACAAAGACACATTTGGGACATAAGCATAGTGTAAATGAAACATGAAGAAGAGCAACTTACCTGCTGGTGTTGGTTGGTTCAATGTAGTGTGGGTCCACTGTGGGTCTGAAGGGAGAGGAAGCCTGCTATTATGGAGAGAGGACAGAGCCCTCTGTGTGTCCGTTCTAACAGTCTACTGTAGTACCTTTGACACAGAAGCCCCTATCTGGCCCCCCCCATCGGCTTACATTCACCTGGGCTGGAGGCTGGGACTGTGGGAAAACAGCACGTTGTTAGGTCCACTGAGGGAGGAAGAGGTGGGTGGAGGGGGAGGGAGTGGGGCGGGGTTGAGGGTAGCGGGGGGGGGGTAGCGGGGCAGGGGGAGTGAAAGCATCAAGGCTGAACTAGACAGAGCTACGGTGGTAAGGAGGGAACATTACCTTTAAAAGGTGCATAGCTGAAGAGTGGTGATGGGATTGAATCCCGGGATTCAAGGCTAGTTCAGATGAAGATAGAGTGGTGATGGGATTGAATCCCGGTCCAAGGCTAGTTCAGATGAAGATATTGTGGTGATGGGATTGAATCCCCGGCCCAATGCTAGTTCAGATGAAGATAGAGTGGTGATGGGTTGAATCCCCGGCCCAATGCTAGTTCAGATGAAGATAAAGTGGTGATGGGATTGAATCCCCGGCCCAAGGCTAGTTCAGATGAAGATAGAGTGGTGATGGGATTGAATCCCGGTCCAAGGCTAGTTCAGATGAAGATATTGTGGTGATGGGATTGAATCCCCAGCCCAAGGCTAGTTCAGATGAAGAGATAGTGATGGGGTTGAATCCCGGTGATGGGAGTGGTGATGAATCCCGGCCCAAGGCTAGTTCAGATGAAGATAGAGTGGTGATGGGATTGAATCCCGGTCCAAGGCTAGTTCAGATGAAGATATTGTGGTGATGGGATTGAATCCCCAGCCCAAGGCTAGTTCAGATGAAGATAGAGTGGTGATGGGGTTGAATCCCCGGTCCAAGGCTAGTTCAGATGAAGATAGAGTGGTGATGGGATTGAATCCCCGGCCCAAGGCTAGTTCAGATGAAGATAGAGTGGTGATGGGATTGAATCCCGGTCCAAGGCTAGTTCAGATGAAGATATTGTGGTGATGGGATTGAATCCCGGTTCAAGGCTAGTGAGATCAGTTGAACTGTACGGGACACATATAGACTACTAGAACTGAGATCAGTTGAACTGTTCAGGACACATATAGACTACTAGAACTGAGATCAGTTGAACTGTTCAGGACACATATTGACTACTAGAACTGAGATCAGTTGAACTGTTCAGGACACATATAGACTACTAGAACTGAGATCAGTTGAACTGTTCAGGACACATATTGACTACTCTTTTATTTAACCTTTATTTAACTAGGCAAGTCAGCTAAGAACAAATTCTTATTTACAATGACAGCCTACCCTGACCAAACCCAGACAACGCTGAGTTAATTGTGCGCCGCCCTACGTGATTCCCAATCACGGCCAGATGTGATACAGCCTGGATTCAAACCAGGGACTGTAGTGATGCCTCTTGCACTGAGATGCAGTGCCTTAGGCCGCTGCACCACTCGGGAGTCTAATACTATAGATGAGATAAGTCGGGCACATAAATAGCTTCCCAGACGATATCGTGCACACGCAGGTGCACATGCCGACAAAGGAGTTCACTCCTGCTGCAGCCTATCAATATAAAGCGTTGCGGAGCTGCTTCACAGCCCAGCTCAGAGGTCCTGTCGTGTTAGTGTTTGTCCTGGGTGTGAGACGGGACCAGGTGTCTTCAGTGAGGTGATAAGATTAAACCTAAACTAGATAGAGTGAAGGAGCTACGTGTTTGACTGGTGCTCTTACTGGTTAAGGGGGGGGGGGGGTAACTTTCCATGTGAGTCTCAGGGATGACACAGCATATCTGTATCTACGTTATCAAATGGCACCTGTGACCCTATTCCATACATAGTGGGTTTTTTAAAACTTTTAAACTTATTTTTTACTTCAGTTTATTTTAGTATATAAATTTACTTTCTTAAAACTTTTATTTTTATTTTCTTAAAACGGCATTGTGTTTGAAATGTACTGCTCGACTGAGGGACCTTACAGATATAATGGTAGGTGGGGGGGTACAGAGATGAGGTTGTCATTAATAAATCATGTTAAACACTATATTTGCACACAGTGAGTTCATGAAACTTATTATGTGACTGAAGCAAATGTTTACTCCTGAACTTATTTAAGCGTTTCCATAACAACGGGGTTGAATAATTATTGACTTAAAAAAAGACATATCAGCTTTTCATTTGAAATACATTTGTTAACATTTCTAAAAAAACAAACTTTTTTTTAAAATCAACATTGTAGAGTATTGTGTTTAGGACAGTGACACAAAATCTCCATTTAATCCATTTTGAATTCAGGCTGTAACACAATAAAATGTTGCAATAAGTCAAGGGGTGTGATTACTTCCTGATTACTTCCTGATTACTTCCTGAAGCCTCTGTATGGTGTCCCGTAAGGACCCTGATCAAAAGGGGTGTGATTAATTCCTGATTACTTCCTGATTACTTCCTGAAGCCTCTGTATGGTGTCCCGTAAGGACCCTGATCAAAAGGGTGATGATTACTTCCTTCCTGAAGCCTCTGCATGGTGTCCCGTAAGGACCCTGATCAAAAGGTGTGATTACTTCCTGATTACTTCCTGAAGTCTCTGTATGGTGTCCCGTAAGGACCCTGATCAAAAGGGGTGTGATTACTTCCTGATTACTTCCTGAAGTCTCTGTATGGTGTCCCGTAAGGACCCTGATCAAAAGGGGTGTGATTACTTCCGGATTACTTCCTGATTACTTCCTGAAGTCTCTGTATGGTGTCCTGTAAGGACCCTGATCAAAAGGGGTGTGATTACTTCCTGATTACTTCCTGATTACTTCCTGAAGTCTCTGTATGGTGTCCCGTAAGGACCCTGATCAAAAGGGGTGTGATTACTTCCTGATTACTTCCTGAAGTCTCTGTATGGTGTCCCGAAAGGACCCTGATCAAAAGTGGTGCAGCATTTGATCGTCTGTCTGAGAGGCAAGTTAGTTGCACTTGCAGTTGATAGTGTGTTGATAGCGAGAGAATCAGACCGACATTGTTATTATCTAGTTATGTACAGTATACTAATAAATAGTGGTATTAACTCATAAATGATCAAATAAATAATACATGTTAATTCATAAATTATGTAATAAATTGTGATGTTAATGTCCACCCAGGGCTGTAATACTGGCCTGATGTTATTGTCCACCCAGGGCTGTAATACTGGCCTGATGTTATTGTCCACCCAGGACTGTAATACTGGCCTGATGTTATTGTCCACCCAGGACTGTAATACTGGCCTGATGTTATTGTCCACCCAGGACTGTAATACTGGCCTGATGTTATTGTCTACACAGGGCTGTAATACTGGCCTGATGTTAATGTCCACCCAGGACTGTAATACTGGCCTGATGTTAATGTCCACCCAGGGCTGTAATACTGGCCTGATGTTATTGTCCACCCAGGACTGTAATACTGGCCTGATGTTATTGTCCACCCAGGACTGTAATACTGGCCTGATGTTATTGTCTACACAGGGCTGTAATACTGGCCTGATGTTAATGTCCACCCAGGACTGTAATACTGGCCTGATGTTATTGTCCACCCAGGACTGTAATACTGGCCTGATGTTATTGTCTACCCAGGACTGTAATACTGGCCTGATGTTATTGTCTACACAGGACTGTAATACTGGCCTGATGTTATTGTCTACACAGGACTGTAATACTGGCCTGATGTTATTGTCCACCCAGGGCTGTAATACTGGCCTGATGTTATTGTCCACCCAGGGCTGTAATACTGGCCTGATGTTATTGTCCACCCAGGGCTGTAATACTGGCCTGATGTTATTGTCCACCCAGGGCTGTAATACTGGCCTGATGTTATTGTCCACCCAGGACTGTAATACTGGCCTGATGTTATTGTCTACACAGGACTGTAATACTGGTCTGATGTTAATGTCCACCCAGGGCTGTAATACTGGCCTGATGTTATTGTCTACACAGGACTGTAATACTGGCCTGATGTTATTGTCTACACAGGAATGTAATACTGGCCTGATGTTATTGTCTACACAGGACTGTAATACTGGCCTGATGTTATTGTCCTCCCAGGACTGTAATACTGGCCTGATGTTATTGTCCACACAGGGCTGTAATACTGGCCTGATGTTATTGTCCTCCCAGGGCTGTAATACTGGAAAAATATGCACACAAATCTCTCTTGTTACAAGTACAAGATATTCTAAAACCAAAGTATCAAACATAAAATACAAAATACTTTTGCAAAGTATTGTATCTCGATAAAATACAAGTATTTTGTATTTTCAAACTTTTCAAAATTCTAAATACATTTGCCAGTACGCGGTCATGTCAAGGTGGTGGGTGTAGCAGGTGTGTTGGAAAGTCAGGCGCAGGAGATCAGAGATGAGTGGACAAGGCACTTTAATGAGGCAGTATGTGAACAGAATGCAACCGCGTCACAAAAACAAATGCCCTCAGAACAGGTGAGGCAGCACCAAGTACAACAATAACAAGGTACAAAGTTCAGGATGTCACAAAGCACGGTGTAAATATAACCCGGCGTAAACCAGCCGGTAGACCGCGAACACCGCCCGCACAAGGAGAGGGACCGACTTCGGCGGAAGTCCTGATACTTCACTCCAACAGCATTCTCAGTAATGGTATAAAAACAGTTTAGTTGCTATGACTGTGATATGTGGTTGTTATTATACCTTGGTTAAATGCACTGACCAAAATGTAAAAGTAAAAATGATCAATTGCAAAATACACTGGGTATTATTATTGGCCTTGTTTTGGGTGCGGAGCTCATTAGAATAATACCCAGTGTTAATTTACATTGTTGTCATTTAGCAGACACATAGATCAGACTTCTGATACCATTGCAGTGTGAAAGGGGTGACAAAATTGTGAACCGCTATAAAAATAATAATAAAAAAAAAATATATATATATAACTTTTTTATATAGAAAATTATTTTGTAAATATACATTAAAGGTCTGTATGTATCTTGTTACAAAAATACATTGTAGTTCGGGACAGTGTAAAAAAAACATACTCAAGAGTAATTAAATACGTATTTAAAATACATGTAACAGAAATACTGCCTATGTCTGAATGTATAGTATGTTTGTTACAATCATTTTGGGGAAATTAAACTACAAAACCATATCCCAGAGAAACTACATTTCCGCACACAAAGTTGAATGACTTCCGGAATGTGACATGCACAGGAAGAAGCCAACTCGGCTAGTTGTCAAATTAGCAAAAGCTGACTAGCCAGCTAATGTATTGGTGGGAGACCAGTGTCAGTGGTTTTCTGAATAGAGAGCAAATTTGGGTTTTATCATGGTGTTTCCACTGTAGAAAACACTTTAAACGACACCCAAGGGATTTCACCCCACACTTTCCTCTTGTTCGAGCGCATAAACAAGGTAAGGTCAGCTGGCTACCCAGCTAATTGTAGCCATTATCCTCTATTCACTTTTGAGCTGACATAGTTCGCGAAGTGTTGTCCAGTTATACTAATATTTCCTTTACTTATTTTGCCTGGAATCGTAGCTAAGTAGGTCGCTACGTCAGCTAGCGAACCCCATCAGAACTAGACAGCTAGCTAACTAGCTAGGTTAGCTAACTCTCTTGTTTTGACAACCAGTCAAGTCTACCTATCTAACGCTAGCTAAAGGGGGAAGGAATTGGCTAATAATGCATCTTGTTTAGCTGAATTTACTGTGGAATGTCAACCAAACAACAGAGATGTCAGTTTGCTAGCAGTGTTAGCTAGCTTGATAACATAGCACCTTACTAGGGCTGCTGATTAGGTTGTTTTGGCATTTAACTTTAAAGCTCTGTTTTTGTCCTCACCGACGACAGTTGCTACTGCCACCAGGGGCAGAGTAGAGAGGTTTCAGAAGTTTGTTTGCCTGTCTAGCTATCATTCCCTGTCCCTCTCCATCCATCTGTGCCTCCCAAATGGCACCCTATTCCCTTTATAGTGCACTACTGTTGACCAGGCCCATAGAGCACAGGTCAAAGTAGTGAATTATAAAAGGTATTAGGGTGCCATTTGGGATGAATGGATGAACACTCATATCCAGGACCAAGGACAGTTCACCTGACAATTCGTTAACCAGCTGACTGACCAAGGACAATTCACCTGGCAATTCGTTAACCAGCTGACTGACCAAGGACAATTCACCTGGCAATTCGTTAACCAGCTGACTGACCAAGGACAATTCACCTGGCAATTCGTTAACCAGCTGACTGACCAAGGACAATTCACCTGGCAATTCGTTAACCAGCTGACTGACCAAGGACAATTCACCTGGCAATTGCTAACCAGCTGACTGACCAAGGACAATTCACCTGGCCTGGCAATTCGTTAACCAGCTGACTGACCAAGGACAATTCACCTGGCAACCAAGGACAATTCGTTAACCAGCTGACTGACCAAGGACAATTCACCTGGCAATTCGTTAACCAGCTGACTGACCAAGGACAATTCACCTGGCAAACCAGCTGACTCGTTAACCAGCTGACTGACCAAGGACAATTCACCTGGCAAGCTGACTGACCAAGTTAACCAGCTGACTGACCAAGGACAATTCACCTGGCAATTCGTTAACCAGCTGACTGACCAAGGACAATTCACCTGGCAATTCCAGCTGACTTAACCAGCTGACTGACCAAGGACAATTCACCTGGCAATTCGTTAACCAGCTGACTGACCAAGGACAATTCACCTGGCAGTGACTGACGTTAACCAGCTGACTGACCAAGGACAATTCACCTGGCAATTCGTTAACCAGCTGACTGACCAAGGACAATTCACCTGGCAATTAACCAGCTTAACCAGCTGACTGACCAAGGACAATTCACCTGGCAATTCGTTAACCAGCTGACTGACCAAGGACAATTCACCTGGCAATTCGTTAACCAGCTGACTGACCAAGGACAATTCACCTGGCAATTCGTTAACCAGCTGACTGACCAAGGACAATTCACCTGGCAATTCGTTAACCAGCTGACTGACCAAGGACAATTCACCTGGCAATTCGGCACTTAACCAGCTGACTGACCAAGGACAATTCACCTGGCAATTCGTTAACCAGCTGACTGACCAAGGACAATTCACCTGGCAATTCGTTAACCAGCTGACTGACCAAGGACAATTCACCTGGCAATTCGTTAACCAGCTGACTGACCAAGGACAATTCACCTGGCAATTCGTTAACCAGCTGACTGACCAAGGACAATTCACCTGGCAATTCGCTAACCAGCTGACTGACCAAGGACAATTCACCTGGCAATTGACCAAGGACAATTCACCTTAACCAGCTGACTGACCAAGGACAATTCACCTGGCAATTCGTTAACCAGCTGACTGACCAAGGACAATTCACCTGGCAATTCACTGTTAACCAGCTGACTGACCAAGGACAATTCACCTGGCAATTCGTTAACCAGCTGACTGACCAAGGACAATTCACCAGCTGGCACCATTCACCTGTTAACCAGCTGACTGACCAAGGACAATTCACCTGGCAATTCGTTAACCAGCTGACTGACCAAGGACAATTCACCTGGCAATTCGTTAACCAGCTGACTGACCAAGGACAATTCACCTGGCAATTCGTTAACCAGCTGACTGACCAAGGACAATTCACCTGGCAATTCCAAGTTAACCAGCTGACTGACCAAGGACAATTCACCTGGCAATTCGTTAACCAGCTGACTGACCAAGGACAATTCACCTGGCAATTCGTTAACCAGCTGACTGACCAAGGACAATTCACCTGGCAATTGACTGACCAAGTTAACCAGCTGACTGACCAAGGACAATTCACCTGGCAATTGACCAAGGACAATTAACCAGCTGACTGACCAAGGACAATTCACCTGGCAATTCGTTAACCAGCTGACTGACCAAGGACAATTCACCTGGCAATTCTGTACAGTTGTTTTATTTTTGGTGGAGGGATATTTCTGATTTAAGGTTGACTTTTCTGCTTAAATGTTTTACCATCTCTTTTTGATTAGAATTCTCAAACATGTTCCTAAATGGTGTTAATTTATGAACTATGTTGCTATGTCTTGCTTGTTCTATGTTGTTATGTCTTGCTTGTTCTATGGTGCTATTGTCTATATTGTAATTGTTTTTAATAACCTGCCCAGGGACTGCGGTTGAAAATTAGCCGGCTGGCTAAAACCGGCACTTTTACTGAAACGTTGATTAATGTGCACTGTCCCTGTAAAAATAAACTAAACTCAACTAAACTAAAAAAAATAATCAGCTGACTAACTATTTTAAAAGGACCAAGGACAGTTGACCTGGCAATTCATTAATCAGCTGACTAACTATTTTAAAAGGACCAAGGACAGTTGACCTGGCAATTCATTAATCAGCTGACTAACTATTTTAAAAGGACCAAGGACAGTTGACCTGGCAATTCATTAATCAGCTGACTAACTATTTTAAAAGGACCAAGGACAGTTGACCTGGCAATTCATTAATCAGCTGACTAACTATTTTAAAAGGACCAAGGACAGTTGACCTGGCAATTCATTAATCAGCTGACTAACCATTTTAAAGGGACCAAGGACAGTTCACCTGGCAATTCATTAATCAGCTGACTAACCATTTTAAAGGGACCAAGGACAGTTGACCTGGCAATTCATTAATCAGCTGACTAACCATTTTAAAGGGACCAAGGACAATTCACCTGGCAATTCATTAACCAGCTGACTAACCATTTTAAAAGGACCAAGGACAATTCACCTGGCAATTCATTAACCAGCTGACTAACCATTTTAAAAGGACCAAGGACAATTCACCTGGCAATTCATTAACCAGCTGACTAACCATTTTAAAAGTTGTGTATAAATATATAATGTGAATGTTCTAGAAGATTGATCAGTGTGATTGGTGTGTGTGATCTGTGATTGGTGGGTTGTAGGAGTTAATAACTGTATCTCTATCCTGGCATTGGTCGTTTTCTAGGTGTGAATGACCGACGTGGTGTCCCCCACTGCGCTCAGCGAAGTCCAGCTCCGCCTCCTCTGCCACGATGACATAGGCAGCGTCAAGCTGCTGTGCGGTGATTGGTTCCCCATCGAGTGAGTACTGCGCCACGCAGCCAATAGCAACACAGGATCGTATCGTGTTCACTAGAGAGAGAGAGATTGCTGAGTGAAACTGTAGTGGTACTTTAACTTGTCTAATAAGAACAGATTTTCACCTTCTGTTTCAAAATGCTTTGCTTTGTTGAGCCCCACTGAACACAACCCAGGGCACCTGTCCTCTGTCACCTGTCCTCACCTGTCCCCTGTCACCTTAATACAGCTGAAGTCTACATCACCTGTCACCTTAAAACAGCTGAAGTCTACATCACCTGTTCTCACCTGTCCTCACCTGTCACCTTAAAACAGCTGAAGTCTACATCACCTGTTCTCACCTGTCACCTTAAAACAGCTGAAGTCTACATCACCTGTTCTCACCTGTCACCTTAAAACAGCTGAAGTCTACATCACCTGTTCTCACCTGTCACCTTAAAACAGCTGAAGTCTACATCACCTGTTCTCACCTGTCCTCACCTGTCACCTTAAAACAGCTGAAGTCGACTCATTCTATTTACCACCTGTTCCTACCTTAAGGAATATTAGGCCTATAAGCCATTTAGCGATTCGCTTTTATCCCAAGTGACTTAGACATGCATTTTCCATATGAGTGGCCCCAGCAGGAATCTAACCTCTGAGCCTCACCTGTCCCCCAACAGGTACCCAGACTCATGGTATAATGACATCACATCCAACAAGAAGTTCTTCTCCCTCGCCGCCATTTTCAAGGGAGGCATCGTGGGAATGATCGTAGCTGAGATCAAGGGCCGGACCAAAGTACACAGAGAGGTACTGGTGCTGGGGTAGAGATGGTCCTGACTGACAGTACACAGAGAGGTACGGTTGCTGGGGTAGAGATGGTTCTGACTGACAGTACACAGAGAGGTACCGGTGCTGGGGTAGAGATGGTCCTGACTGACTGACAGTACACAGAGAGGTACTGGTGCTGGGGTAGAGATGGTCCTGACTGACTGACAGTACACAGAGAGGTACGGGTGCTGGGGTAGAGATGGTCCTGACTGACTGACAGTACACAGAGAGGTACTGGTGCTGGGGTAGAGATGGTCCTGACTGACTGACAGTACACAGAGAGGTACTGGTGCTGGGGTAGAGATGGTCCTGACTGACTGACAGGATGATTGAACATGTTCTCAGGAGAGATGTCCGTTATAGACTGTGAATGTAGTCCATATTGAGCATGTTCTCAGGAGAGATGTCCGTTATAGACTGTGAATGTAGTCCATATTGAGCATGTTCTCAGGAGAGATGTCCGTTATAGACTGTGAATGTAGTCCATATTGAACATATTGTTGGAAGCTGAATGTATTGACAGACCGTTGTTAGTGGGGTCATATTAAAGTCAGGGTTGGGGTCATATTAAAGTCAGGGTTGGGGTCATATTAAAGTCAGGGTTGGGGTCAATCCCTTTTAAATGTCAGTTCACTCAGGAGGAACACATCCATTCCAATAGTTTTCTATGAGGATCATTTGGAATCTGAAGTTGTGTTACTATCTGTAATGTAAATGGGTTTGAGCCCAACACTGATCATAGTAGTTGTGTTACTAGCTGTAATGTAAATGGGTTTGAGCCCAACACTGATCATAGTAGTTGTATTACTATCTGTAATGTAAATGGGTTTGAGCCCAACACTGATCATAGTAGTTGTAAATACTATCTGTAATGTAAATGGGTTTGAGCCCAACACTGATCATAGTAGTTGTAAATACTATCTGTAATGTAAATGGGTTTGAGCCCAACACTGATCATAGTAGTTGTGTTTCCAGTAGTGCCGTTAGTTCCACATCCCTGTCACTCACATTCCTTAGGAACAGTCTGAAATGGAACACATTGACATTCTACATTCTGTTTATAGTCTCCTACTAATTAGACCTGAAGCAGCCGGAGGGGAAGAGGAGGAGGAGGGGGGTGGAGGTGCTGGGGGTGGGGATGGAAGGGTGGAGGAGAAAGGATGGTGGTAATGGAGGAGGGGGCATGAGGTGGAGGGGTGTGGGGGATGGAGGGGAGGTGGAGAGGAGGAGGGTGGAGGTGGAGAGGAGGGGGGGGATGGAAGGGTGGAGGAGAAAAGGGGGTGGTAATGGAGGAGGGGCATGAGGTGTGGGGGATGGAGGGGAGGAGGAGGGGGTGGAGGAGGAGTGGAGGTGGAGAGGAGGAGGAGGGGGTGGGGATGGAGAGGAGGAGGGGGTGAAGGAGGAGTGGAGGTGGAGGGTGTGGGGGATGGAGGGGTATTGAAGAGTAATGGAGAGAGGTGGAGGGGTTGTGTTGCTCGGTATACAAAAACTTCTGTACTTTTTCGATACTAGAACCTGAAAAACGTCTCGGTACTAGAATGTTTGTTACTTTCGGTAGTACTTCTGTCAAATGTGTCTCATGGACGAAAGGGAATGAGGGATACCTAGTCAGGTGTACAACTGGAAGGAATGAGGGATACCTAGTCAGGTGTACAACTGGAAGGAATGAGGGATACCTAGTCAGGTGTACAACTGGAAGGAATGAGGATAGTCAGGTGATACAACTGGTCAGGTGTGTATCACAACCGGCCGTGATTGGGAGTCTGGGCGCACACAACCCGGCATCCGGGTTTGGCAGTAGGTCATCCTTGTAAATAAGAATTTGTTCTTTTTAACTGACTTTTATTAAGGCTAAATTAAAATGTTATAACACAAATCGGCCTGTACTGTGATTATCATGGAGTCCCACTTAGCCTGTACTGGGAGGACTGTATCATGTTAGCTCACTTAGCCTGGCATCCGGGTTTGGCCTGTACTGGGAGTCTTGACTGTATCATGTTAGCTCACTTAGCCTTGTAAATAAGTTCTTTTTAACTGTATCATGACTTTTATTATCATGTTAGCTTAAAGTCTAAAATGTTATAAGCCTGTAAAAAAATCATGTTAGCTCTCCACTTAGCCTGTACTGGGAGTCTGGACTGTATCATGTTAGCTCTCCACTTAGCCTGTACTGGGAGTCTTGACTGTATCATGTTAGCTCTCCACTTAGCCTGTACTGGGAGTCTGGACTGTATCATGTTAGCTCTCCAGCCTGTACTGGGAGTCCTGTACTGTATCATGTTAGCTCCCACTTAGCCTGTACTGGGAGTCTTGACTGTATCATGTTAGCTCTCCACTTAGCCTGTACTGGGAGTCTGGACTGTATCATGTTAGCTCTCCACTTAGCCTGTACTGGGAGTCTTGACTGTATCATGTTAGCTCTCCACTTAGCCTGTACTGGGAGTCTGGACTGTATCATGTTAGCTCCCCACTTAGCCTGTACTGGGAGTCTTGACTGTATCATGTTAGCTCTCCACTTAGCCTGTACTGGGAGTCTTGACTGTATCATGTTAGCTCTCCACTTAGCCTGTACTGGGAGTCTGGACTGTATCATGTTAGCTCTCCACTTAGCCTGTACTGGGAGTCTGGACTGTATCATGTTAGCTCTCCACTTAGCCTGTACTGGGAGTCTTGACTGTTATCATGCCTTAGCTCTCCACTTAGCCTGTACTGGGAGTCTTGACTGTATCATGTTAGCTCCCACTTAGCTGTACTGGGAGTCTTGACTGTATCATGTTAGCTCTCCACTTAGCCTGTACTGGGAGTCTTGACTGTATCATGTTAGCTCTCCACTTAGCCTGTACTGGGAGTCTTGAC
>NW_027040174.1:102195-178815 GCF_034236695.1 Oncorhynchus nerka
AGTCAAGACTCCCAGTACAGTCAAGACTCCCAGTAGGCAGGCTAAGTACAGTCCAGGGAGGCAGACATGATAGGCAGTGGGGAGCTAACAGACTCCCAGTACAGGCTAAGTGGAGAGCTAACATGATACAGTCAAGACTCCCAGTACAGGCTAAGTGGAGAGCTAACATGATACAGTCAAGACTCCCAGTACAGGCTAAGTGGAGAGCTAACATGATACAGTCCAGACTCCCAGTACAGGCTAAGTGGAGAGCTAACATGATACAGTCCAGACTCCCAGTACAGGCTAAGTGGAGAGCTAACATGATTTTTTTGTTATAACATTTTAATTTAACCTTAATAAAAGTCAGTTAAAAAGAACAAATTCTTATTTACAAGGACGACCTACACCGGCCAAACCCGGATGCCGGGTTGTGTGCCGCCCTATGGGACTCCCAATCACGGCCGGTTGTGATACAGCCTGGATTCGAACCGCTGCACCAGTTGTACACCTGACTAGGTATCCCTCATTCCTTCCAGTTGTACACCTGACTAGGTATCCCTCATTCCTTCCAGTTGTACACCTGACTAGGTATCCCTCATTCCTTCCAGTTGTACACCTGACTAGGTATCCCTCATTCCTTCCAGTTGTACACCTGACTAGGTATCCCCCTTTCCTTCCAGTTGTACACCTGACTAGGTATCCCCTTTCCTTCCAGTTGTACACCTGACTAGGTATCCCTCATTCCTTCCAGTTGTACACCTGACTAGGTATCCCCCTTTCCTTCCAGTTGTACACCTGACTAGGTATCCCTCATTCCTTCCAGTTGTACACCTGACTAGGTATCCCTCATTCCTTCCAGTTGTACACCTGACTAGGTATCCCTCATTCCTTCCAGTTGTACAGGTATCCCCCTTTCCTTCCAGTTGTACACCTGACTAGGTATCCCCCTTTCCTTCCAGTTGTACACCTGACTAGGTATCCCTCATTACTTCCAGTTGTACACCTGACTAGGTATCCCCCTTTCCTTCCAGTTGTACACCTGACTAGGTATCCCTCATTCCTTCCAGTTGTACACCTGACTAGGTATCCCCCTTTCCTTCCAGTTGTACACCTGACTAGGTATCCCTCATTCCTTCCAGTTGTACACCTGACTAGGTATCCCTCATTCCTTCCAGTTGTACACCTGACTAGGTATCCCCCTTTCCTTCCAGTTGTACACCTGACTAGGTATCCCCCTTTCCTTCCAGTTGTACACCTGACTAGGTATCCCCCTTTCCTTCCAGTTGTACACCTGACTAGGTATCCCCCTTTCCTTCCAGTTGTACACCTGACTAGGTATCCCCCTTTCCTTCCAGTTGTACACCTGACTAGGTATCCCTCATTCCCTTTCGTCCATGAGACACATTTGACAGAAGTACTACCGAAAGTAACAAACATTCTAGTACCGAGACGTTTTTCAGGTTCTAGTATCGAAAAAGTACAGAAGTTTTTGTATACCGAGCAACACAACCCCCTCCACCTCTCTCCATTACTCTTCAATACCCCTCCATCCCCCACACCCTCCACCTCCACTCCTCCTCCACCCCCTCCTCCTCTCCATCCCCACCCCCTCCTCCTCCTCTCCACCTCCACTCCTCCTCCACCCCCTCCATCCCCCACACCCCTCCACCTCATGCCCCCTCCTCCATTACCACCCCCTTTTCTCCTCCACCCTTCCATCCCCCCTCCTCTCCACCTCCACCCTCCTCCTCTCCACCTCCACCCTCCTCCTCTCCACCTCCCCTCCATCCCCACACCCCTCCACCTCATGCCCCCCTCCTCCATTACCACCATCCTTTTCTCCTCCACCCTTCCATCCCCACCCCCAGCACCTCCACCCCCCCTCCTCCTCCTCTTCCCCTCCGGCTGCTTCAGGTCTAATTAGTAGGAGACTATAAACAGAATGTAGAATGTCAATGTGTTCCATTTCAGACTGTTCCTAAGGAATGTGAGTGACAGGGATGTGGAACTAACGGCACTACTGGAAACACAACTACTATGATCAGTGTTGGGCTCAAACCCATTTACATTACAGATAGTATTTACAACTACTATGATCAGTGTTGGGCTCAAACCCATTTACATTACAGATAGTATTTACAACTACTATGATCAGTGTTGGGCTCAAACCCATTTACATTACAGATAGTAATACAACTACTATGATCAGTGTTGGGCTCAAACCCATTTACATTACAGCTAGTAACACAACTACTATGATCAGTGTTGGGCTCAAACCCATTTACATTACAGATAGTAACACAACTTCAGATTCCAAATGATCCTCATAGAAAACTATTGGAATGGATGTGTTCCTCCTGAGTGAACTGACATTTAAAAGGGATTGACCCCAACCCTGACTTTAATATGACCCCAACCCTGACTTTAATATGACCCCAACCCTGACTTTAATATGACCCCAACCCTGACTTTAATATGACCCCAACCCTGACTTTAATATGACCCCAACCCTGACTTTAATATGACCCCAACCCTGACTTTAATATGACCCCACTAACAACGGTCTGTCAATACATTCAGCTTCCAACAATATGTTCAATATGGACTACATTCACAGTCTATAACGGACATCTCTCCTGAAAACATGTTCAATATGGACTACATTCACAGTCTATAACGGACATCTCTCCTGAAAACATGTTCAATCGTCCTGTCAGTCAGTTCTGACCTTCTCTACCCCAGCACCAGTACCTCTCTGTGTACTGTCAGTCAGGACCATCTCTACCCCAGCACCCGTACCTCTCTGTGTACTGTCAGTCAGTCAGGACCATCTCTACCCCAGCACCTCTCTGTGTACTGTCAGTCAGGACCATCTCTACCCCAGCACCCGTACCTCTCTGTGTACTGTCAGTCAGGACCATCTCTACCCCAGCACCCGTACATCTCTGTGTACTGTCAGTCAGGACCATCTCTACCCCAGCACCCGTACCTCTCTGTGTACTGTCAGTCAGGACCATCTCTACCCCAGCACCCGTACCTCTCTGTGTACTGTCAGTCAGGACCACCTCTACCCCAGCACCCATACCTCTCTGTGTACTGTCAGTCAGTCAGTCAGGACCATCTCTACCCCAGCACCCATACTCTCTGTGTACTGTCAGTCAGTCAGGACCATCTCTACCCCAGCACCCGTACCTCTCTTTGTACTGTCAGTCAGTCAGAACCATCTCTACCCCAGCACCCGTACCACTCTGTGTACTGTCAGTCAGTCAGGACCATCTCTACCCCAGCACCCGTACCACTCTGTGTACTGTCAGTCAGTCAGTCAGGACCATCTCTACCCCAGCACCCGTACCTCTCTGTGTACTGTCAGTCAGGACCATCTCTACCCCAGCACCCGTACCTCTCTGTGTACTGTCAGTCAGGACCATCTCTACCCCAGCACCCGTACCTCTCTGTGTACTGTCAGTCAGTCAGGACCATCTCTACCCCAGCACCCGTACCACTCTGTGTACTGTCAGTCAGGACCACCTCTACCCCAGCACCAGTACCTCTCTGTGTACTGTCAGTCAGTCAGGACCATCTCTACCCCAGCACCCGTACCTCCCTGTGTACTGTCAGTCAGTCAGGACCATCTCTACCCCAGCACCCGTACCTCTCTGTGTACTGTCAGTCAGGACCATCTCTACCCCAGCACCCGTACCACTCTGTGTATTGTCAGTCAGTCAGTCAGGACCATCTCTACCCCAGCACCAGTACCTCTCTGTGTACTGTCAGTCAGTCAGGACCATCTCTACCCCAGCACCCGTACCTCTCTGTGTACTGTCAGTCAGGACCATCTCTACCCCAGCACCAGTACCTCTCTGTGTACTGTCAGTCAGTCAGGACCATCTCTACCCCAGCACTCGAACCTCTCTGTGTACTGTCAGTCAGTCAGCCAGGACCATCTCTACCCCAGCACCCGTACCTCTCTGTGTACTGTCAGTCAGTCAGGACCACCTCTACCCCAGCACCCGTACCACTCTGTGTACTGTCAGTCAGTCAGGACCATCTCTACCCCAGCACCCGTACCTCTCTGTGTACTGTCAGTCAGTCAGGACCATCTCTACCCCAGCACCCGTACCTCTCTGTGTACTGTCAGTCAGTCAGGACCATCTCTACCCCAGCTCCCGTACCTCTCTGTGTACTGTCAGTCAGTCAGGACCATCTCTACCCAGCACCCGTACCTCTCTGTGTACTGTCAGTCAGTCAGGACCATCTCTACCCCAGCACCCGTACCTCTCTGTGTACTGTCAGTCAGTCAGGACCATCTCTACCCCAGCACCCGTACCTCTCTGTGTACTGTCAGTCAATCAGTCAGGACCATCTCTACCCCAGCACCCGTACCTCTCTGTGTACTGTCAGTCAATCAGTCAGGACCATCTCTACCCCAGCACTCGTACCTCTCTTTGTACTGTCAGTCAGTCAGGACCATCTCTACCCCAGCACCAGTACCTCTCTGTGTACTGTCAGTCAGTCAGGACCATCTCTACCCCAGCACCAGTACCTCTCTGTGTACTGTCAGTCAGTCAGGACCATCTCTACCCCAGCACCAGTACCTCTCTGTGTACTGTCAGTCAGGACCATCTCTACCCCAGCACCCGTACCTCTCTGTGTACTGTCAGTCAGGACCATCTCTACCCCAGCACCCGTACCTCTCTGTGTACTGTCAGTCAGTCAGTCAGGACCATATCTACCCCAGCACCCGTACCTCTCTGTGTACTGTCAGTCAGTCAGTCAGGACCATCTCTACCCCAGCACCAGTACCTCTCTGTGTACTGTCAGTCAGGACCATCTCTACCCCAGCACCCGTACCTCTCTGTGTACTGTCAGTCAGTCAGGACCATCTCTACCCCAGCACCCGTACCTCTCTGTGTACTGTCAGTCAGTCAGGACCATCTCTACCCCAGCACCAGTACCTCTCTGTGTACTTTGGTCCGGCCCTTGATCTCAGCTACGATCATTCCCACGATGCCTCCTTGAAAATGGAACAGGGGAGAAGAACTTCTTGTTGGATGTGATGTCATTATACCATGAGTCTGGGTACCTGTTGGGGGGACAGGTGAGGCTCAGAGGTTAGATTCCTGCTGTGGTCACTCATATGGAAAAAGGCATGTCTAAGTCACTTGGGATAAAAGCAAATCGCTAAATGGCTTATAGGCCTAATATGCCTTAAGGTAAGGTGACAGGTGAGTAAATAGAATGAGTAGACTTCAGCTGTTTTTAAGGTGACAGGTGAGGACAGGTGAGAACAGGTGATGTAGACTTCAGCTGTTTTAAGGTGACAGGTGAGGTGACAGGTGAGAACAGGTGATGTAGACTTCAGCTGTTTTAAGGTGACAGGTGAGGACAGGGTGATGTAGACTTCAGCTGTTTTAAGGTGACAGGTGAGGACAGGTGAGACTTCAGCTGTTTTAAGGTGACAGGTGAGGACAGGTGAGACAGGTGATTCAGCTGTTTTAAGGTGACAGGTGAGGACAGGTGATGTAGACTTCAGCTGTTTTAAGGTGACAGGTGAGGACAGGTGAGAACAGGTGATGTAGACTTCAGCTGTTTAAGGTGACTTTTTTTAAGGTGACAGGTGGTGACAGGTGAGGACAGGTGAGAACAGGTGATGTAGACTTCAGCTGTTTTAAGGTGACAGGTGAGGACAGGTGATGTAGACTTCAGCTGTTTTAAGGTGACAGGTGAGGACAGGTGAGAACAGGTAATGTAGACTTCAGCTGTTTTAAGGTGACAGGTGAGGACAGGTGATGTAGACTTCAGCTGTTTTAAGGTGACAGGTGAGGACAGGTGAGAACAGGTAATGTAGACTTCAGCTGTTTTAAGGTGACAGGTGAGGACAGGTGAGAACAGGTGATGTAGACTTCAGCTGTTTTAAGGTGACAGGGGACAGGTGAGGACAGGTGATGTAGTCTTCAGCTGTATTAAGGTGACAGGGGACAGGTGAGGACAGGTGACAGAGGACAGGTGCCCTGGGTTGTGTTCAGTGGGGCTCAACAAAGCAAAGCATTTTGAAACAGAAGGTGAAAATCTGTTCTTATTAGACAAGTTAAAGTACCACTACAGTTTCACTCAGCTCTCTCTCTCTAGTGAACACGATACGATCCTGTGTTGCTATTGGCTGCGTGGCGCAGTACTCACTCGATGGGGAACCAATCGCCGCACAGCAGCTTGACGCTGCCTATGTCATCGTGGCAGAGGAGGCGGAGCTGGACTTCGCTGAGCGCAGTGGGGGACACCACGTCGGTCATTCACACCTAGAAAACGACCAATGCCAGGAGAGATACAGTTATTAACTCCTACAACCCACCAATCACAGATCACACACACCAATCACACTGATCAATCTTCTAGAACATTAACATTATATATTTATACACAACTTTTAAAATGGTTAGTCAGCTGGTTAATGAATTGCCAAGTGAATTGTCCTTGGTCATTTTAAAATGGTTAGTCAGCTGGTTAATGAGTTGCCAGGTGAATTGTCCATGGTCCTTTTAAAATAGTTAGTCAGCTGGTTAATGAATTGCCAGGTGAATTGTCCTTGGTCCTTTTAAAATGGTTAGTCAGCTGGTTAACGAATTGTCAGGTGAACTGTCCTTGGTCCTTTTAAAATGGTTAGTCAGCTGGTTAACGAATTGTCAGGTGAACTGTCCTTGGTCCTTTTAAAATGGTTAGTCAGCTGGTTAACGAATTGTCAGGTGAACTGTCCTTGGTCCTGGATATGAGTGTCCATCCCTTCATCCCAAATAGCACCCTAATACCTTTATAATTCACTACTTCGACCTGTGCTCTATGGGTCTGGATATGAGTGTTCATCCCAAATGGCACCCTAATACCTTTATAATTCACTACTTCGACCTGTGCTCTATGTGTTCTGGTCAACAGTAGTGCACTATAAAGGGAATAGGGTGCCATTTGGGAGGCACAGGTGGATGGAGAGGGACAGGGAATGATAGCTAGACAGGCAAACAAACTTCTGAAACCTCGCTACTCTGCCCCTGGTGGCAGTAGCAACTGTCGTCGGTGAGGACAAAACCAGAGCTTTAAAGTTAAATGCCAAAACAACCTAATCAGCAGCCCTAGTAAGGTGCTATGTTATCAAGCTAGCTAACACTGCTAGCAAACTGACATATCTGTTATTCGGTTGACATTCCACAGTAAATTCAGCTAAACAAGATGCATTATTAGCCAATTCCTTCCCCCTTTAGCTAGCGTTGGATATTTAGACTTGACTGGTTGTCAAAACAAGAGAGTTAGCTAACCTAGCTAGTTAGCTAGCTGTCTAGTTCTGAGGGGGTTCGCTAGCTGACGTAGCGACCTACTTAGCTACGATTCCAGGCAAAATAAGTAAAGGAAATATTAGTATAACTGGACACCACTTCGCTAACTATGTCAGCTCAAAAGTGAGTAGAGGATACTGGCTACAATTAGCTGGGTAGCCAGCTGACCTTACCTTGTTTATGCGCTCGAACAAGAGGAAAGTGTGGGGTGAAATCCCTTGGGTGTCGTTTAAAGTGTTTTCTACAGTGGAAACACCATGATAAAACCCAAATTTGCTCTCTATTCAGAAAACCACTGACACTGGTCTCCCACCAATACATTAGCTGGCTAGTCAGCTTTTGCTAATTTGACAACTAGCCGAGTTGGCTTCTTCCTGTGTATGTCACATTCCGGAAGTCATTCAACTTTGTGTGCGGAAATGTAGTTTCTCTGGGATATGGTTTTGTAGTTTAATTTCCCCAAAATGATTGTAACAAACATACTATACATTCAGACATAGGCAGTATTTCTGTTACATGTATTTTAAATACGTATTTAATTACTCTTGAGTATGTTTTTTACACTGTCCCGAACTACAATGTATTTTGTAACAAGATACATACAGACCTTTAATGTATATTTACAAAATAATTTTCTATATAAAAAAAGTTATATATATATATTTTTTTTTATTATTATTTTTATAGCGGTTCACAATTTTGTCACCCCCTTTCACACTGCAATGGTATCAGAAGTCTGATGGCACTATGTGTCTGCTAAATGACAACAATGTAAATGAACACTGGGTATTATTCTAATGAGCTCCGCACCCAAAACAAGGCCAATAATAATACCCAGTGTATTTTGCAATTGATCATTTTTACTTTTACATTTTGGTCAGTGCATTTAACCAAGGTATAATAACAACCACATATCACAGTCATAGCAACTAAACTGTTTTTTTATACCATTACTGAGAATGCTGTTGGAGTGAAGTATCAGGACTTCCGCCGAAGTCGGTCCCTCTCCTTGTGCGGGCGGTGTTCGCGGTCTACCGGCTGGTTTACGCCGGGTTATATTTTACACCCGTGCTTTGTGACATCCTGAACTTTGTACCTTGTTATTGTTGTACTTGGTGCTGCCTCACCTGTTCTGAGGGCATTTGTTTTTGTGACGCGGTTGCGTTCTGTTCACATACTGCCTCATTAAAGTGCCTTGTCCACTCATCTCTGCTCTCCTGCGCCTGACTTTCCAACACACCTGCTACACCCACCACCTTGACATGACCGCGTACTGGCAAATGTATTTAGAATTTTGAAAAGTTTGAAAATACAAAATACTTGTATTTTATCGAGATACAATACTTTGCAAAAGTATTTTGTATTTTATGTTTGATACTTTGGTTTTTAGAATATCTTGTACTTGTAACAAGAGAGATTTGTGTGCATATTTTTCCCATCTCTGTATCCATTGATAGCCTATAGTAAAATATGCTCCTTTCAGCTGAGGAAGAAACCCCTAGTAAAGTTGTTTATGCACCTTCCCAACGTCAAATCCCTCGGTATCATTTTTGATACAGTTGACACAACAGTAATGGATGAAAGTCTGACGATCTGCTGTGCTGTGGCCAAAGCAGGCCAGTATTACCTATGAGGAGGCACAGTCCTGTGTAGACAATAACATCAGTCCTGTGTAGACAATAACATCAGGCCAGTATTACCTATGAGGAGGCACAGTCCTGTGTAGACAATAACATCAGGCCAGTATTACCTGTGAGGAGGCACAGTCCTGTGTAGACAATAACATCAGGCCAGTATTACCTATGAGGAGGCACAGTCCTGTGTAGACAATAACATCAGGCCAGTATTACAGTCCTGTGTAGACAATAACATCAGGCCAGTATTACAGCCCTGTGTGGACAATAACATCAGGCCAGTATTACAGTCCTGGGTAGACACAACATGGATGAAAACATCAGGCCAGTATTACCTATGAGGAGGCACAGTCCTGTGTAGACAATAACATCAGGCCAGTATTACAGTCCTGTGTGGACAATAACATCAGGCCAGTATTATTACAGTCCTGTGTAGACAATAACATCAGGCCAGTATTACCTATTACAGCCCTGGGAGGACAATAACATCAGGCCAGTATTACAGCCCTGTGTGGACAATAACATCAGGCCAGTATTACAGTCCTGTGTGGACAATAACATCAGGCCAGTATTACAGTCCTGTAGACAATAACATCAGGCCAGTATTACAGCCCTGGGAGGACAATAACATCAGGCCAGTATTACAGTCCTGTGTAGACAATAACATCAGGCCAGTATTACAGTCCTGGGTAGACAATAACATCAGGCCAGTATTACAGTCCTGGGAGGACAATAACATCAGGCCAGTATTACAGTCCTGGGTAGACAATAACATCAGGCCAGTATTACAGTCCTGGGAGACAATAACATCAGGCCAGTATTACAGTCCTGTGTAGACAATAACATCAGGCCAGTATTACAGTCCTGTGTAGACATTAACATCAGACCAGTATTACAGTCCTGTGTAGACAATAACATCAGGCCAGTATTACAGTCCTGGGTGGACATTAACATCAACCAGTATCAGTCCTGTGGACAATAACCAGGCCAGTATTACAGCCCTGGGTGGACAATAACATCAGGCCAGTATTACAGCCCTGGGTGGACAATAACATCAGGCCAGTATTACAGCCCTGGGTGGACATTAACATCACAATTTATTACATAATTTATTAATTAACATGTATTATTTATTTGATCATTTATGAGTTAATACCACTATTTATTAGTATACTGTACATAACTAGATAATAACAATGTCCGGTCTGATTCTCTCGCTATCAACACACTATCAACTGCAAGTGCAACTAACTTGCCTCTCAGACAGACGATCAAATGCTGCACCACTTTTGATCAGGGTCCTTTCGGGACACCATACAGAGACTTCAGGAATTAATCAGGAAGTAATCACACCCCTTTTGATCAGGGTCCTTTCGGGACACCATACAGAGACTTCAGGAAGTAATCAGGAAGTAATCACACCCCTTTTGATCAGGGTCCTTACGGGACACCATACAGAGACTTCAGGAAGTAATCAGGAAGTAATCAGGAAGTAATCACACCCCTTTTGATCAGGGTCCTTACAGGACACCATACAGAGACTTCAGGAAGTAATCAGGAAGTAATCCGGAAGTAATCACACCCCTTTTGATCAGGGTCCTTACGGGACACCATACAGAGACTTCAGGAAGTAATCAGGAAGTAATCACACCCCTTTTGATCAGGGTCCTTACGGGACACCATACAGAGACTTCAGGAAGTAATCAGGAAGTAATCACACCCCTTTTGATCAGGGTCCTTACGGGACACCATGCAGAGGCTTCAGGAAGTAATCAGGAAGTAATCACCCCTTTTGATCAGGGTTAATCGGGACACCATGCAGAGGCTTTAATCACACCACTTTTGATCAGGGTCCTTACGGGACACCATACAGAGGCTTCAGGAAGTAATCAGGAAGTAATCAGGAATTAATCACACCCCTTTTGATCAGGGTCCTTACGGGACACCATACAATCAGGAAGTAATCAAGTAATCAGGAAGTAATCACACCCCTTGACTTATTGCAACATTTTATTGTGTTACAGCCTGAATTCAAAATGGATTAAATGGAGATTTTGTGTCACTGTCCTAAACACAATACTCTACAATGTTGATTTTAAAAAAAAGTTTGTTTTTTTAGAAATGTTAACAAATGTATTTCAAATGAAAAGCTGATATGTATTTTTTTAAGTCAATAATTATTCAACCCCGTTGTTATGGAAACGCTTAAATAAGTTCAGGAGTAAACATTTGCTTCAGTCACATAATAAGTTTCATGAACTCACTGTGTGCAAATATAGTGTTTAACATGATTTATTAATGACAACCTCATCTCTGTACCCCCCCACCTACCATTATATCTGTAAGGTCCCTCAGTCGAGCAGTACATTTCAAACACAATGCCGTTTTAAGAAAATAAAAATAAAAGTTTTAAGAAAGTAAATTTATATACTAAAATAAACTGAAGTAAAAAATAAGTTTAAAAGTTTTAAAAAACCCACTATGTATGGAATAGGGTCACAGGTGCCATTTGATAACGTAGATACAGATATGCTGTGTCATCCCTGAGACTCACATGGAAAGTTACCCCCTTAACCAGTAAGAGCACCAGTCAAACACGTAGCTCCTTCACTCTATCTAGTTTAGGTTTAATCTTATCACCTCACTGAAGACACCTGGTCCCGTCTCACACCCAGGACAAACACTAACACGACAGGACCTCTGAGCTGGGCTGTGAAGCAGCTCCGCAACGCTTTATATTGGATAGGCTGCAGCAGGAGTGAACTCCTTTGTCGGCATGTGCACCTGCGTGTGCACGATATCGTCTGGGAAGCTATTTATGTGCCCGACTTATCTCATCTATAGTATTAGACTCCCGAGTGGTGCAGCGGCCTAAGGCACTGCATCTCAGTGCAAGAGGCATCACTACAGTCCCTGGTTTGAATCCAGGCTGTATCACATCTGGCCGTGATTGGGAATCACGTAGGGCGGCGCACAATTAACTCAGCGTTGTCTGGGTTTGGTCAGGGTAGGCTGTCATTGTAAATAAGAATTTGTTCTTAGCTGACTTGCCTAGTTAAATAAAGGTTAAATAAAAGAGTAGTCAATATGTGTCCTGAACAGTTCAACTGATCTCAGTTCTAGTAGTCTATATGTGTCCTGAACAGTTCAACTGATCTCAGTTCTAGTAGTCTATATGTGTCCTGAACAGTTCAACTGATCTCAGTTCTAGTAGTCTATATGTGTCCCGTACAGTTCAACTGATCTCAACTAGCCTTGAACCATTCAATCCCATCACCACAATATCTTCATCTGAACTAGCCTTGGACCGGGATTCAACCCCATCACCACTCTATCTTCATCTGAACTAGCCTTGGGCCGGGGATTCAATCCCATCACCACTCTATCTTCATCTGAACTAGCCTTGGACCGGGGATTCAACCCCATCACCACTCTATCTTCATCTGAACTAGCCTTGGGCCGGGGATTCAACCCCATCACCACAATATCTTCATCTGAACTAGCCTTGGACCGGGATTCAACCCCATCACCACTCTATCTTCATCTGAACTAGCCTTGGATCGGGGATTCAACCCCATCACCACTCTATCTTCATCTGAACTAGCCTTGGGCTGGGGATTCAATCCCATCACCACTTTATCTTCATCTGAACTAGCCTTGGGCCGGGGATTCAATCCCATCACCACTCTATCTTCATCTGAACTAGCCTTGGGCCGGGGATTCAATCCCATCACCACTCTTCAGCTATGCACCTTTTAAAGGTAATGTTCCCTCCTTACCACCGTAGCTCTGTCTAGTTCAGCCTTGATGCTTTCACTCCCCCCCGCCCCGCTACCCCCCCGCTACCCTCAACCCCCCGCCCCACTCCCTCCCCCTCCACCCACCTCTTCCTCCTCAGTGGACCTAACAACGTGCTGTTTTCCCACAGTCCCAGCCTCCAGCCCAGGTGAATGTAAGCCGATGGGGGGGCCAGATAGGGCTTCTGTGTCAAAGGTACTACAGTAGACTGTTAGAACGGACACACAGAGGGCTCTGTCCTCTCTCCATAATAGCAGGCTTCCTCTCCCTTCAGACCCACAGTGGACCCACACTACATTGAACCAACCAACACCAGCAGGTAAGTTGCTCTTCTTCATGTTTCATTTACACTATGCTTATGTCCCAAATGTGTCTTTGTATTTATTATGGATCCCCATTAGTTCCTGTCAAGGCAGCAGCTACTCTTCCTGGGGTTTATTATGGATCCCCATTAGTTCCTGCCTTGGCAGCAGCTACTCTTCCTGGGGTTTATTATGGAGCCCCATTAGTTCCTGCCAAGGCAGCAGCTACTCTTCCTGGGGTTTATTATGGATCCCCATTAGTTCCTGCCAAGGCAGCAGCTACTCTTCCTGGGGTTTATTATGGATCCCCATTAGTTCCTGCCAACGCAGCAGCTACTTTTCCTGGGGTTTATTAGGGATCCCCATTAGTTCCTGCCTTGGCAGCAGCTACTCTTCCTGGGGTTTATTATGGATCCCCATTAGTTCCTGCCAAGGCAGCAGCTACTCTTCCTGGGTTTTATTATGGATCCCCATTAGTTCCTGCCTTGGCAGCAGCTACTCTTCCTGGGGTTTATTATGGATCCCCATTAGTTCCTGCCAAGGCAGCAGCTACTCTTCCTGGGGTTTATTATGGATCCCCATTAGTTCCTGCCAAGGCAGCAGCTACTCTTCCTGGGGTTTATTATGGATCCCCATTAGTTCCTGCCAAGGCAGCAGCTACTCTTCCTGGGGTTTATTATGGATCCCCATTAGTTCCTGCCAAGGCAGCAGCTACTCCACCTGGGGTTTATTATGGATCCCCATTAGTTCCTGCCAAGGCAGCAGCTACTCTTCCTGGGGTTTATTATGGATCCCCATTAGTTCATGCCACAGCAGCAGCTACTCTTCCTGGGGTTTATTATGGATCCTCATTAGTTCCTGCCAAGGCAGCAGCTACTCTTCATGGGGTTTATTATGGATCCCCATTAGTTCCTACCAAGGCAGCAGCTACTCTTCCTGGGGTTTATTATGGATCCCCATTAGTTCCTGCCAAGGCAGCAGCTACTCTTCCTGGGGTTTATTATGGATCCTGCCAAGGCAGCAGCTACTCTTCCTGGGGTTTATTATGGATCCCCATTAGTTCCTGGCAAGGCAGCAGCTACTCTTCCTGGGGTTTATTATGGATCCCTATTAGTTCCTGCCAAGGCAGCAGCTACTCTTCCCTGGGTTTATTATGGATCCCCATTAGTTCCTGCCAAGGCAGCAGCTACTCTTCCTGGGGTTTATTACGTCCCGAACCCGGAGCCACCACCGAGGCTAGATGCCCACCCGGACCCTCCCCCATAGAGTCAGGTTTTGCGGCCGGAGTCCGCACCTTTGGGGGGGTACTGTCACGCCCTGACCTTAGAGAGCCTTTTTATTTCTCTATTTGGTTAGGTCAGGGTGTGATTTGGGTGGGCATTCTAGTTTCTATATTTCTTTGTTGGTCGGGTATGGTTCCCAATCAGCTGTCTATCGTTGTCTCTGATTGGGGATCATACTTAGGCAGCCTTTTTTCCACCTTTAGTTTGTGGGATCTTGTTTTTGGTTAGTTGCTGTGTTAGTGCTACAAAACTTTATGTTCATTTAATAAATGTATGATGTACACCTACCACACTGCACCTTGGTCCAATCCATCTCTAAACGAACGTGACACCATACAACAATATTACAATGAACGTGTGTGTAGAGTGTGTGTGTATGTATGCGTGTGTCTTTTCCTGTGTGTGTGTGTGTGTGTGTGTGTGTGTGTGTGTGTGTGTGTGTGTGTGTGTGTGTGTGTGTTTGTTCCTGTGTGTGTGTGTGTCTCTTCACATTCCCCACTGTTCCATAAGATGCACTTCTCTCACACCACCATCTATTTTACTAGCAGGCTTCTCTTACACCACCATCTATTTTACTAGCAGGCTTCTCCTACACCACCATCTATTTTACTAGCAGGCTTCTCCTACACCACCATCTATTTTACTAGCAGGCTTCTCTCACACCACCATCTATTATACTAGCAGGCTTCTCCTACACCACCATCTATTTTACTAGCAGGCTTCTCTCACACCACCATCTATTTTACTAGCAGGCTTCTCCTACACCACCATCTATTTTACTAGCAGGCTTCTCTCACACCACCATCTATTTTACTAGCAGGCTTCTCCTACACCACCATCTATTTTACTAGCAGGCTTCTCCTACACCACCATCTATTATACTAGCAGGCTTCTCTCACACCACCATCTATTTTACTAGCAGGCTTCTTTCACACCACCATCTATTTTACTAGCAGGCTTCTCTCACACCACCATCTATTTTACTAGCAGGCTTCTCCTACACCACCATCTATTTTACTAGCAGGCTTCTCTCACACCACCATCTATTTTACTAGCAGGCTTCTCTCACACCACCATCTATTATACTAGCAGGCTTCTCCTACACCACCATCTATTTTACTAGCAGGCTTCTTTCACACCACCATCTATTTTACTAGCAGGCTTCTCCTACACCACCATCTATTTTACTAGCAGGCTTCTCCTACACCACCATCTATTATACTAGCAGGCTTCTCTTACACCACCATCTATTATACTAGCAGGCTCCTCTTACACCACCATCTATTATACTAGCAGGCTTCTCCTACACCACCATCTATTTTACTAGCAGGCGTCTCTTACACCACCATCTATTATACTAGCAGGCTTCTCTTACACCACCATCTATTATACTAGCAGGCTTCTCTTACACCACCATCTATTATACTAGCAGGCTTCTCTCACACCACCATCTATTTTACTAGCAGGCTTCTCCTACACCACCATCTATTATACTAGCAGGCTTCTCTCACACCACCATCTATTATACTAGCAGGCTTCTCTCACACCACCATCTATTATACTAGCAGGCTTCTCTTACACCACCATCTATTATACTAGCAGGCTTCTCTCACACCACCATCTATTTTACTAGCAGGCTTCTCCTACACCACCATCTATTATACTAGCAGGCTTCTCTCACACCACCATCTATTATACTAGCAGGCTTCTTTCACACCACCATCTATTTTACTAGCAGGCTTCTCTTACACCACCATCTATTATACTAGCAGGCTTCTCTCACACCACCATCTATTTTACTAGCAGGCTTCTCTCACACCACCATCTATTTTACTAGCAGGCTAGGATGTGTGTGGCCTGTAATATTTGACCCCTAACCCCTAATCTCCAGGATGTGCGTGGCCTATAATATCTGACCTCTAACCCCTAATCTCCAGGATGCATGTGGCCTGTAATATCTCAATCAATCAACCAAATGTATTTATAATTTATAAAGCCCTTCTTACATCAGCTGATGTCACAAAGTGCTGTACAGAAACCCAGCCTAAAATCCCAAACAGCAAGCAATGCAGGTGTAGAAGCACGGTGGCTAGGAAAAAGTCCCTAGAAAGGCCAGAACCTAGGAAGAAACCTAGAGAGGAACCAGGCTATGAGGGGTGGCCAGTCCTCTTCTGGCTGTGCCGGGTGGAGATTATAACAGAACATGGCCAAGATGTTCAAATGTTCATAGATGACCAATAGGGTCAAATAATAATAATCACAGTGGCTGTTGAGGTTGCAACAGGTCAGCACCTCAGGAGTAAATGTCAGTTGGCTTTTCATAGCCAATCATTCGGAGTATCTCTACCTCTCCTACTGTCTAGAGAGTTGAAAACAGCAGGTCTGGGACAGGTAGCACATCCGGTGAACAGGTCAGGGTTCCATAGCCGCAGACAGAACAGTTGAAACTGGAGCAGCAGCACGGCCACGTGGACTGGGGACAGCAAGTCGTCATCATGCCAGGTAGTCCTGAGGCATGGTCCTAGGGCTCAGGTCCTCCAAGAGAGAGAGAGAGAAAGAAAGAAAGAAAGAAAGAAAGAAAGAAAGAAAGAAAGAAAGAAAGAAAGAAAGAAAGAAAGAAAGAAAGAAAGAAAGAAAGAAAGAGAGAAAGAGAGAAAGAGAGAATTAGAGAGAGCATACTTAAATTCACACAGGACACTGGATAAGACAGGAGAAGTACTCCAGATATAACAAACTGACCCTAGCCCCCCGACACATAAACTACTGCAGCATAAATACTGGAGACTGAGACAGGAGGGGTCAGGAGACACTGTGGTCCCGCCCGACGATACCCCAGGACAGGGCCAAACAGGCATGATATAACCCCTTATCTAACCTCTAATTCCTGACCTCCAGAATGTGTGGCCTGTAATATCTGACCTCTAAACCCTGACCTCCAGGATGTGTGTGTGGCCTGTAATATCTGACCTCTAACCCCTGACCCCTAGAATGCGTGTAGCCTGTCTGTTAGTGCTGTTCCTATTGGCCCTGGTGCAGCTGGGAGGCTGTCTGCTGCTAGGAGCCTTCAACATCAAGACATTCGGAGACAAGAAGTCCTCCAACTCAACCCTCATGGACATCATCACTCAGGTAGAGCTTTATCTCAAAACATCACAATGTAACGTTTTATCTCATAACATCATGATGTAACGTTTATTCTCATTATCTCATAACATCACAATGTAACGTTTTATCTCATAACATCACAATGTAACGTTTTATCTCATAACATCATAATGTAACGTTTTATCTCATAACATCACAATGTAACGTTTTATCTCATAACATCATAATGTAACATCACAATGTAACGTTTTATCTCATAACATCATGATGTAACGTTTTATCTCATAACATCACAATGTAACGTTTATCTCATAACATCACAATGTAACGTTTTATCTCATAACATCATGATGTAACGTTTTATCTCATTACATCACAATAACGTTTTTATCTCATAACATCATAATAATCATGATGTAACGTTTTATCTCATGACATCATAATGTAACGTTTTTAATGACATCATAAACACTTTATCTCATGACATCATAATGTAACACTTTATCTCATAACATCACAATGTAACGTTTTATCTCATAACATCATAATGTAACGTTTTATCTCATAACATCATGATGTAACGTTTTATCTCATGACATCATAATGTAACGTTTTATCTCATGACATCATAATGTAACACTTTATCTCATAACATCACAATGTAACACTGTATCTCATAACATCTTGGGACTAAAAGGGATTGTAGATTCTCCATTTGAAAGTACATCTTAGTCCCAGACCAGGCTGTGTCCGGGAACCTTAGTTGTTATTCATTTATATTATGATTTTTTAAATATATTAGATAGTGCACCGTTATGATATCATGCTGATCCAGGAAGTAAGAGACACTGACCTATCAGCAACCAACAAACTGATGCAGCACGTCAACAAGTAAGACCAATCACAGCCCTGAAACAATATTACATCCACTAACCAATGACTGCCCCTCCAATATAAAGACTTTGTAATGTGTGTTGTCTAAAAACTATATTTCTTTGTTGTCAGAGGCTTGTCTCCCTATAGGTACAGTCACATTGTCAGCGAGGAACTGGGCCGCAGTACCTACACAGAGAGATACCTCTACCTGTACAGGTAATATACAGATACCTCTACCTGTACAGGTAATATACAGAGATACCTCTACCTGTACAGGTAATATACAGACCTGTACAGGTAATACAGAGATACTCTACCTGTACAGGTAATATACAGAGAGATACCTCACCTGTACAGGTAATATACAGAGAGATACCTCTACCTGTACAGGTAATTACAGAGAGATACCTCTACCTGTACAGGTAATATACAGGTAATATACAGAGATACCCCCTATCTGTACAGGTAGTATACAGAGAGATAGCCTGTACATCATATACAGAGAGATACCTCTACCTGTACAGGTAATATACAGAGAGATACCTCTACCTATACAGGTAATATACAGAGTATACAGATACCTCTACCTATACAGGTAATATACAGAGAGATACTCTACCTGTACAGATAATATATGTAATATACAGAGAGATACCTCTACCTACAGGTAATACACAGAGAGATACCTCTATCTGTACAGGTAATATACAGAGAGATACCTCTACCTGTACAGGTAATACACAGAGAGATACCTCTACCTGTACAGGTAATATACAGAGAGATACCTCTACCTGTACAGGTAATATACAGAGAGATACCCTACCTGTACAGGTAATATACAGAGAGATACCTCTACCTGTACAGGTAATACACAGAGATACCTCTCAGGTAATATACAGAGAGATACCTCTACCTGTACAGGTAATATACAGAGATACCTCTACCTGTACAGGTAATATACAGAGAGATACCTCTACCTGTACAGGTAATATACAGAGAGATACCCCTATCTGTACAGGTAGTATACAGAGAGATACCTTTACCTGTACAGGTAATATACAGAGAGATACCTCTACCTGTACAGGTAATATACAGAGAGATACCTCTACCTGTACAGGTAATACACAGAGAGATACCTCTACCTGTACAGGTATTATACAGAGAGATACCTCTACCTGTACAGGTAATACACAGAGAGATACCTCTACCTGTACAGGTAATACACAGAGAGATACCTCTACCTGTACAGGTAATATACAGAGAGGTACCTCTACCTGTACAGGTAATATACAGAGAGATACCTCTACCTGTACATGTAATATACAGAGAGATACCTCTACCTGTACAGGTAATATACAGAGAGATACTCTACCTGTACAGGTAATATACAGAGAGATACCTCTACCTGTACAGGTAATATACAGAGAGATACCTCTACCTGTACAGGTAATATACAGAGAGATACCCCTATCTGTACAGGTAGTATACAGAGAGATACCTCTACCTGTACAGGTAATATACAGAGAGATACCTCTACCTGTACAGGTAATATACAGAGAGATACCTCTACCTATACAGATAATATACAGAGAGATACCTCTACCTATACAGGTAATATACAGAGAGATACCTATACAGATAATATATGTAATATACAGAGAGATACCTCTACCTGTACAGGTAATACACAGAGAGATACCTCTATCTGTACAGATAATATACAGAGAGATACCTCTACCTGTACAGGTAATACACAGAGAGATACCTCTACCTGTACAGGTAATATACAGAGAGATACCTCTACCTGTACAGGTAATATACAGAGAGATACCTCTACCTGTACAGGTAATATACAGAGAGATACCTCTACCTGTACAGGTAATATACAGAGAGATACCTCTATCTGTACAGGTAATATACAGAGAGATACCTCTACCTATACAGGTAATATACAGAGAGATACCTCTACCTATACAGGTAATATATGTAATATACAGAGAGATATCTACCTGTACAGGTAATATACAGAGAGATACCTCTATCTATACAGGTCATATACAGAGAGATACCTCTACCTGTACAGGTAATATACAGAGAGATACCTCTACCTATACAGGTAATATACAGAGAGATACCTATACAGATAATATATGTAATATACAGAGAGATACCTCTACCTGTACAGGTAATACACAGAGAGATACCTCTATCTGTACAGGTAATATACAGAGAGATACCTCTACCTGTACAGGTAATACACAGAGAGATACCTCTACCTGTACAGGTAATATACAGAGAGATACCTCTACCTGTACAGGTAATATACAGAGAGATACCTCTACCTGTACAGGTAATACACAGAGAGATACCTCTACCTGTACAGGTAATATACAGAGAGATACCTCTACCTGTACAGGTAATATACAGAGAGATACCTCTACCTGTACAGGTAATATACAGAGAGATACCTCTACCTGTACAGGTAATATACAGAGAGATACCCCTATCTGTACAGGTAGTATACAGAGAGATACCTTTACCTGTACAGGTAATATACAGAGAGATACCTCTACCTGTACAGGTAATATACAGAGAGATACCTCTACCTGTACAGGTAATACACAGAGAGATACCTCTACCTGTACAGGTATTATACAGAGAGATACCTCTACCTGTACAGGTAATATACAGAGAGATACCTCTACCTGTACAGGTAATACACAGAGAGATACCTCTACCTGTACAGGTAATATACAGAGAGATACCTCTACCTGTACAGGTAATATACAGAGAGATACCTCTACCTGTACAGGTAATATACAGAGAGATACCTCTACCTGTACAGGTAATATACAGAGAGATACCTCTACCTGTACAGGTAATATACAGAGAGATACCTCTACCTGTACAGGTAATATACATAGAGATACCCCTATCTGTACAGGTAGTATACAGAGAGATACCTCTACCTGTACAGGTAATATACAGAGAGATACCTCTACCTGTACAGGTAATATACAGAGAGATACCTCTACCTATACAGATAATATACAGAGAGATACCTCTACCTATACAGGTAATATACAGAGAGATACCTATACAGATAATATATGTAATATACAGAGAGATACCTCTACCTGTACAGGTAATACACAGAGAGATACCTCTATCTGTACAGATAATATACAGAGAGATACCTCTACCTGTACAGGTAATACACAGAGAGATACCTCTACCTGTACAGGTATTATACAGAGAGATACCTCTACCTGTACAGGTAATACACAGAGAGATACCTCTACCTGTACAGGTAATACAGAGAGATACCTCTACCTGTACAGGTAATATACAGAGAGGTACCTCTACCTGTACAGGTAATATACAGAGATACCTCTACCTGTACAGGTAATATACAGAGAGATACCTCTACCTGTACAGGTAATATACAGAGAGATACCTCTACCTGTACAGGTAATATACAGAGAGATACCTCTACCTGTACAGGTAATATACAGAGAGATACCTCTACCTGTACAGGTAATATACAGAGAGATACCCCTATCTGTACAGGTAGTATACAGAGAGATACCTCTACCTGTACAGGTAATATACAGAGAGATACCTCTACCTGTACAGGTAATATACAGAGAGATACCTCTACCTATACAGATAATATACAGAGAGATACCTCTACCTATACAGGTAATATACAGAGAGATACCTATACAGATAATATAGGTAATATACAGAGAGATACCTCTACCTGTACAGGTAATACACAGAGAGATACCTCTATCTGTACAGATAATATACAGAGAGATACCTCTACCTGTACAGGTAATACACAGAGAGATACCTCTACCTGTACAGGTAATATACAGAGAGATACCTCTACCTGTACAGGTAATATACAGAGAGATACCTCTACCTGTACAGGTAATATACAGAGAGATACCTCTACCTGTACAGGTAATATACAGAGAGATACCTCTATCTGTACAGGTAATATACAGAGAGATACCTCTACCTATACAGGTAATATACAGAGAGATACCTCTACCTATACAGGTAATATATGTAATATACAGAGAGATACCTCTACCTGTACAGGTAATATACAGAGAGATACCTCTATCTATACAGGTCATATACAGAGATACCTCTACCTGTACAGGTAATATACAGAGAGATACCTCTACCTATACAGGTAATATACAGAGAGATACCTATACAGATAATATATGTAATATACAGAGAGATACCTCTACCTGTACAGGTAATACACAGAGATACCTCTATCTGTACAGGTAATATACAGAGAGATACCTCTACCTGTACAGGTAATACAATACCTCTACCTGTACAGGTAATATACAGAGAGATACCTCTACCTGTACAGGTAATATACAGAGAGATACCTCTACCTGTACAGGTAATACACAGAGAGATACCTCTACCTGTACAGGTAATATACAGAGAGATACCTCTACCTGTACAGGTAATATACAGAGAGATACCTCTACCTGTACAGGTAATATACAGAGAGATACCTCTACCTGTACAGGTAATATACAGAGAGATACCCCCTATCTGTACAGGTAGTATACAGAGAGATACCTTTACCTGTACAGGTAATATACAGAGAGATACCTCTACCTGTACAGGTAATATACAGAGAGATACCTCTACCTGTACAGGTAATACACAGAGAGATACCTCTACCTGTACAGGTAATATACAGAGAGATACCTCTACCTGTACAGGTAATACACAGAGAGATACCTCTACTTGTACAGGTAATATACAGAGAGATACCTCTACCTGTACAGGTAATATACAGAGAGATACCTCTACCTGTACAGGTAATATACAGAGAGATACCTCTACCTGTACAGGTAATATACAGAGAGAGATACCTCTACCTGTACAGGTAATATACAGAGAGATACCTCTACATGTACAGGTAATATACAGAGAGATACCTCTACCTGTACAGGTAATATACAGAGAGATACCTCTACCTGTACAGGTAATATACAGAGATACCCCTATCTGTACAGGTAGTATACAGAGAGATACCTCTACCTGTACAGGTAATATACAGAGAGATACCTCTACCTGTACAGGTAATATACAGAGAGATACCTCTACCTATACAGGTAATATACAGAGAGATACCTCTACCTATACAGGTAATATACAGAGAGATACCTATACAGATAATATATGTAATATACAGAGAGATACCTCTACCTGTACAGGTAATACACAGAGAGATACCTCTATCTGTACAGATAATATACAGAGAGATACCTCTACCTGTACAGGTAATACACAGAGAGATACCTCTACCTGTACAGGTAATATACAGAGAGATACCTCTACCTGTACAGGTAATATACAGAGAGATACCTCTACCTGTACAGGTAATATACAGAGAGATACCTCTACCTGTACAGGTAATATACAGAGAGATACCTCTATCTGTACAGGTAATATACAGAGAGATACCTCTACCTATACAGGTAATATACAGAGAGATACCTCTACCTATACAGGTAATATATGTAATATACAGAGAGATACCTCTACCTGTACAGGTAATATACAGAGAGATACCTCTATCTATACAGGTCATATACAGAGAGATACCTCTACCTGTACAGGTAATATACAGAGAGATACCTCTATCTGTACAGGTTCTGTTCTGCTCTGTTCTGCTCTGTTCTGCTCTGTACTGTGTCGTTCTGTGCTGCACTAAACACTGAAACCATCTCCTAAAGCGTGTGTTTCTGCTGTTATATGATAGAGAGGAGACGGTCTCTGTGGCTAAGAACTACACGTACGATGACGGCTGTGAGCCCTGCGGTACAGATACCTTCATCAGAGAGCCCTTCATTGTCATGTTCTCCTCGAACTACACAGGTAGAAGGGGGGTGATGGGGAGAGGTGGGAGGGGGAGGAGATTGTGATGGGGGAGAGAGTGGGGAGGGAGAGGGGGAATGAGAGGGAGAGAGGGATTCAGTGTGTGTGTGAGAGAGAGAGAGAGAGAGAGAGAGAGAGAAAGACACAGAGAGAGAGAAAGACACAGAGAGAGAGAGAAGAGAGAGAGAGAGAGAGAGAGAGGAGGAAAAATATGAGGTTCCCTTACATAAAAAAATAATTAACTCAAAAAACATGTGTATTTGTTTCCATTAGTCCTGTTGATACAGTCAGTCCATTAGTCCTGTTGATACAGTCAGTCCATTAGTCCTGTTGATACAGTCAGTACCAAGATGTGTTGCATGTCAGCAGGCAAGTTTTCAAGATATTAGACTTTCAAGAAGCAAAGTGTCAGGAAGCATTTTGCATCATACAGTTGCACCATTGAGAGCATCCTGACCGGTTGCATCACCGCCTGGTATGGCAACTGTTCGGTATCCGATCGTAAGGCGCTACAGAGGGTAGTGCGCACGTGCCAATACATCACTGGGGCCAAGCTTCCTGCCATCCAGGACCTCTATACCAGGCAGTGTCAGAGGAAGGCCCAAAAAATAGTCAAAGACTCCAGTCACCCAAGTCATAGACTGTTTTCTCTGCTACCGCACGGCAAGCGGTACCGGAGCGCCAAGGCTTGGTCCAAAAGCCAAGGCTAGGTCCAAAAGCCAAGGCTAGGTCCAAAGCCAAGGCTAGGTCCAAAGCCAAGGCTAGGTCCAAAAGCCAGGTCCAAAAGCCAAGGCTAGGTCCAAAAGCCAAGGCTTGGTCCAAAAGCCAAGGCTAGGTCCAAAAGCCAAGGCTTGGTCCAAAAGCCAAGGCTTGGTCCAAAAGCCAAGGCTAGGTCCAAAAGCCAGGTCCAAAAGCCAAGGCTAGGTCAAAAGCCAGGTCAAAGCCAAGGCTAGGTCCAAAAGCCAAGGCTAGGTCAAAAGCCAAGGCTAGGTCCAAAAGCCAAGGCTAGGTACAAAAGCCAAGGCTTGGTCCAAAAGCCAAGGCTTGGTCCAAAAGCCAAGGCTAGGTCCAAAAGCCAAGGCTAGGTCCAAAAGCCAAGGCTAGGTCCAAAAGCCAAGGCTAGGTCCAAAAGCCAAGGCTTGGTCCAAAAGCCAAGGCTAGGTCCAAAAGCCAAGGCTAGGTCCAAAAGCCAAGGCTAGGTCCAAAAGTCCAAAGGCTTGGTCCAAAAGCCAAGGCTTGGTCCAAAAGCCAAGGCTTGGTCCAAAAGCCAAGGCTAGGTCCAAAAGCCAAGGCTAGGTACAAAAGCCAAGGCCAGGTCCAAAAGCCAAGGCTAGGTCCAAAAGCCATAAGACCACTGGACAATTAATCAAACAGATTATTTACATTCAGGTTTTTTTAGGTGCCTTTTGGCAAACTCCAAGTTGACTGTCATGTGCTTTTTACTGAGGAATGGCATTCATCTGGCTACTCTAACATAAAGGCCTGATTGGTGGAGTGCTGTCAGAGTGACCATCAGGTTTTTGGTCACCTCGCTGACCAAGGTTCTTCTCCCCCGAATGCTCGGCTTGGCCGGGTGGCCAGCTCTAGGAAGTGTTTTGGTGGATCCAAACTTCTTCCAATTGAATGATGGAGGCCACTATGGTGACCTTGGTGACCTTCAATGCTGCAGAAATGTTTTGGTACCCTTCTTTAGATCTGTGCCTTGACACAATCCTGGTTATGTCGATATAGACTTGTTTTACTGTGGATCTAGATAATTTTTTACCTGTTTCTTCCAGCATCTTCACAAGGTCCTTTGCTGTTGTTCTGGGATTGATTTGCACTTTTCGCACCTAAGTACGTTAATCTATAGGAGACAGAATGTGTCTCCTTCCTGAGGGGTATGACGGCTGCGTGGTCCATTGGTGTTTATACTTACGTACTATTGTTTGTACAGATGAATTTAGTACCTTCAGGTGTTTGGAAATTGCTCCCAAGGATGAACCAGACTTATGGAGGTCTACAATTTTCTTCTGAGGTCTTGGCTGATTTCTTTTGATTTTCCCATGATGTCAGGCAAAAGGCACTGAGTTTGAAGGTAGGCCTTGAAATACATCCACAGTTACACCTCCAATTGACTCAAATTATGTCAATTAGCCTATCAGAAGCTTCTAAAGCCATGACATCATTTTCTGGAATTTTCCAAGCTGTTTAAAGGCACAGTCAACTTAGTGTATGTAAACGTCTGATCCACTGGAATTGAAGTGAAATAATCTGTCTGTAAACAATTGTTGGAAAAATGACTTGTGTCATACACAAAGTAGATGTCCTAACCAACTTGCCAAAACTATAGTTTGTGAACAATAAATCTGTGGAGTGGTTGTAAAACGAGTTCTAATGACTCCAACCTAAGTGTATGTAAACTTCCCACTTCAACTGTCTGTCTCCATCACCTCCCTTTGGTTCCTTCCCCGTTATTGTTTCTGGTCCAGTGTTCATGTCTGTACCCGTGTTTCTTGTTTTGTTCTATGTTCATTTATTAAAAACACTCCCTGAACCTGCTTCCCGACTCCCAGCGTTACAGTTCCATCTCGTCTATGAGACCAGGCTGAATATCTTGAAAAACTTGACTGCTGCAAAACATTTTGGAACTGATTAATGAAGATTTTAAATCTTTAACTCTCCATTCCCCTCTTTCGGTGTTTTTCTCACTCCCTTTCTGCCTCCCTCCCTCCCCACCCTCCCTCCCTCTCTCCCTCCCACCCTCCTGCTTCCCTCTCTCTCTCTCTGCCTCCCTCCCTCCCTCCCCAACTCCCTCCCCCCTCTCTCTCTCCCCCCCTCCCTCCCTCCCCCCTCCCTCCCTCCTAGCTGTGGGGAACTTTGTTTTGATTCCTCAACACACGTCTCCAGACTCGGCAGTGAAGGAGGTTGATGCTCTGTACGATGTGGCCGCTGACGTCAGAGCTCGCTGGACACCAATGTGACTATACAACACACACACACACACACACACACACACACACTGACACACACGGACACACACGGACACACACACACAGAAAAAAAACACACACACTGACACACACACAAACTGACACATGTATACTGACTCCACACACACTGACACACACACACACTAACACACACACACACCAACTGACACACACACACACACTGACATATAATGATCATTTACACTGAGTGTACAAAACATTAAGAACACCTTCATACTATTGAGTTATAGAGTTTAAATGTATTCCATGTTGAGATTCAATCCCAATATTACCCTTTATATTCATGATGAAAAAAATAATAAAATAATAATAATAAATAAAATATGACTGTATTTAATCATATTAATATTATTATTACTACCCTTTGAGGCCAAAGGGAGAGGTTGGTCTTTGACTGCAGGAAAGGGCTACCCTGTCTCCTCTCCATCATCTTCATCATCTGATCTCCACCTCTTCATCGACACTGATTGAAGTAGATTTAACTAAGTGACATCAATAAGGGATCATATCTTTAACCCGGATCCACCTGGTCAGTCTGTCATGGAAATGTATCGTACAATCACTGCTACTGCTCCTGTTGATCATATATCCTGATGTCACCTCACCCCTCTACATACAGTATCTAACTCTATCACTCCAGTATCCTATCTGCTCCTGTTGATCATATATCCTGATGTCACCTCACCCCTCTACATACAGTATCTAACTCTATCACTCCAGTATCCTATCTGCTCCTGTTGATCATATATCCTGATGTCACCTCACCCCTCTACATACAGTATCTAACTCTATCACTCCAGTATCCTATCTGCTCCTGTTGATCATATATCCTGATGTCACCTCACCCCTCTACATACAGTATCTAACTCTATCACTCCAGTATCCTATCTGCTCCTGTTGATCATATATCCTGATGTCACCTCACCCCTCTACATACAGTATCTAACTCTATCACTCCAGTATCCTATCTGCTCCTGTTGATCATATATCCTGATGTCACCTCACCCCTCTACATACAGTATCTAACTCTATCACTCAGTATCCTATCTGCTCCTGTTGATCATATATCCTGATGTCACCTCACCCCTCTACATACAGTATCTAACTCTATCACTCCAGTATCCTATCTGCTCCTGTTGATCATATATCCTGATGTCACCTCACCCCTCTACATACAGTATCTAACTCTATCACTCCAGTATCCTATCTGCTCCTGGTGATCATATATCCTGATGTCACCTCACCTCTACATACAGTATCTAACTCTATCACTCCAGTATCCTATCTGCTCCTGTTGATCATATATCCTGATGTCACCTCACCCCTCTACATACAGTATCTAACTCTATCACTCCAGTATCCTATCTGCTCCTGTTGATCATATATCCTGATGTCACCTCACCCCTCTACATACAGTATCTAACTCTATCACTCCAGTATCCTATCTGCTCCTGTTGATCATATATCCTGATGTCACCTCACCACTCTACATACAGTATCTAACTCTATCACTCCAGTATCCTATCTGCTCCTGTTGATCATATATCCTGATGTCACCTCACCCCTCTACATACAGTATCTAACTCTATCACTCCAGTATCCCTGCATGTTGCAAATATGGTATTGGAACTGACCCTGTATATACAGTGGGGCAAAAAAGTATTTAGTCAGCCACCAATTGTGTAAGTTCTCCCACTTAAAAAGATGAGGTACACTCCAACTATGACAGACAAAATGAGAAGAAAAAAATCCAGAAAATCACATTGTAGGATTTTTAATGAATTTATTTGCAAATTATGCTGGAAAATAAGTATGTCAACGTTTTGGACAGAGTGCCCCATGGTGGTGGTGGGGTTATGGTATGGGCAGGCATAAGTTAAGGATAATGAACACAATTGCATTTTATCGATGGCAATTTGAATGCACAGAGATACCGTGATGAGATCCTGAGGCCCATTATCGTGCCATTCATCCGCCACCATCACCTCATGTTTCAACATGATAATGCACGGCCCCCATGTCGCAAGGATCTGTACACAATTCCTGGAAGCTGTAAATGTCCCACTTCTTCCCTGGCCTGCATACTCACCAGACATGTCACCCATTGAGCATGTGTGGGATGCTCTGGATAGACATGTCACCCATTGAGCATGTTTGGGATGCTCTGGATAGACATATCACCTTTGAAACATGTTTAGGATGCTCTGGATAGGTATATCACCCATTGAGCATGTTTGGGTTGTTCTGGATAGACATCGCCTACAACAGCGTGTTCCAATTCCCGCCAATATCCAGCAACTTTGAACAACCATTGAAGAGGACTGGGACAACATTCACAGGCCACAATCAACAGCCTGTCAACTCTAGGTGAAGGAGTGTGTCGCGCTGCATGAGGCAAATGGTGTTCACACGAGATACTGACTGGTTTTCTGATCCACACTCCTACTGTTTTATTAAGGTGTCTGACAAACTGATGCATATCTGTGTTTCCAGTCATGTGAAATCTGTATTTCCTTATATGATTTCCTCATTTCCTGATATGAACTGTAACTCAGTAAGATGTTAGAAATTGTTGCATGTTGGGTTTATATTTTTGTTCAGTGTTGTACTACATTGATGTTGATTATTGCATTGTTGGGTTGTAGAGTTTACAAGATAAAAGGCATTTCACTGTTCTTGTGCACATTACATTAAAACATGAAACTTGACTAGCACACAAAGGTTTGATCGATTGATGAATTGATTGATTGATTTATGAATTGATTGATTAATTGATTGACTGATGACTTGATTGATTGATTGATTGGTTGATTGATTGGCAGGACATAGTGCTGCTGGGGGACTTCAACGCAGGCTGTCGCTACGTCAGTGGATCAGACTGGCAGCGGATACGTCTCTTCACAGACGACAGATACCACTGGCTGATACCTGACCACGCTGACACCACGGTCTCTAACACCGACTGCCCCTACGACAGGTCAGAGACACCTATATACATGCAACCACACACACACACATTTCCAACACACACACACACCAACTGCCCCCCGACAGGTCAGACCCTAGCATACACAGTCACTCACTCACTCACAGACTAACTGTTGGTCTGGTTGTGAAGGGTGGTGGCCACCACTGAGATGATGAGAGAGTGGTCCCTGGGTCGGCTGAGGTGTTCAACTACATGACTCACCTGAAGCTCAGCCACAGCATGGTAACAACTCTTGACCCTTAAAGGTGGACTCAGTCAGATGATGTGGCACGAAGTCAGCACAAAATGGTCAATTTACACAACTGACAGCATTGAGCGCGAGGCTAAACTTTCAATGTTTATGTTTTATTGTCTCGTACACCGGATTGATGCAGTGAAATGTGTTGTTTTACAGGGTCAGTCATAGTAGTATGATAGGTGTTGTTTTACAGGGTCATAGTAGTATGATAGGTGTTGTTTTACAGGGTCAGTCATAGTAGTATGATAGGTGTTGTTTTACAGGGTCAGTCATAGTAGTATGATAGGTGTTGTTGTACAGGGTCAGTCATAGTAGTATGATAGGTGTTGTTTTACAGGGTCAGTCATAGTAGTATGATAGGTGTTGCTTTACAGGGTCAGTCATAGTAGTATGATAGGTGTTGTTTTACAGGGTCAGTCATAGTAGTATGATAGGTGTTGCTTTACAGGGTCAGTCATAGTAGTATGATAGGGGTTGTTTTACAGGGTCATAGTAGTATGATAGGTGTTGTTGTACAGGGTCAAACATAGAGCGAATCAGGGTTAAGTGCCTTGCTTGAGGCCACATGGACAGATTTTTCACCTTGTCGGCTGAACATTCACCTCAGTCAATAAGAGACTGAACATTCACCTCAGTCAATAGGAGACTGAACATTCACCTCAGTCAATAAGAGACTGAACATTCACCTCAGTCAATAAGAGACATTCACATTCACCTCAGTCAATAAGAGACATTCACCTCAGTCAATAAGAGACTTAACATTCACCTCAGTCAATAAGAGACATTCACATTCACCTCAGTCAATAAGAGACATTCACATTCACCTCAGTCAATAAGAGACATTCACATTCACCTCAGTCAATAAGAGACATTCACATTCACCTCAGTCAATAAGAGACATTCACATTCACCTCAGTCAATAAGAGACATTCACCTCAGTCAATAAGAGACTTAACATTCACCTCAGTCAATAAGAGACATTCACATTCACCTCAGTCAATAAGAGACATTCACCTCAGTCAATAAGAGACATTCACATTCACCTCAGTCAATAGGAGACATTCACCTCAGTCAATAAGAGACATTCACCTCAGTCAATAAGAGACATTCACCTCAGTCAATAAGAGACATTCACCTCAGTCAATAAGAGACATTCACCTCAGTCAATAAGAGACATTCACCTCAGTCAATAAGAGACATTCACATTCACCTCAGTCAATAAGAGACATTCACATTCACCTCAGTCAATAAGAGACATTCACATTCACCTCAGTCAATAAGAGACATTCACCTCAGTCAATAAGAGACATTCACATTCACCTCAGTCAATAGGAGACATTCACCTCAGTCAATAGGAGACATTCACCTCAGTCAATAAGAGACATTCACCTCAGTCAATAAGAGACATTCACCTCAGTCAATAAGAGACATTCACCTCAGTCAATAAGAGACATTCACCTCAGTCAATAGGAGACTGAACATTCACCTCAGTCAATAGGAGACTGAACATTCACCTCAGTCAATAGGAGACTGAACATTCACCTCAGTCAATAGGAGACTGAACATTCACCTCAGTCAATAAGAGACTGAACATTCACCTCAGTCAATAGGAGACTGAACATTCACCTCAGTCAATAGGACACTGAACATTCACCTCAGTCAATAGGACACTGAACATTCACCTCAGTCAATAGGACACTGAACATTCACCTCAGTCAATAGGAGACTGAACATTCACCTCAGTCAATAGGAGACTTAACATTCACCTCAGTCAATAAGAGACATTCACCTCAGTCAATAAGAGACTGAACATTCACCTCAGTCAATAGGACACTGAACATTCACCTCAGTCAATAGGACACTGAACATTCACCTCAGTCAATAGGACACTGAACATTCACCTCAGTCAATAGGACACTGAACATTCACCTCAGTCAATAAGAGACAGCTACTTGTATTTGCCTTCTAATCGGGATTGGAATGATTTTAGTAGCCCATTTTAAATGGTTGGTGTTGAGCTAGGTAGAGTAACAGTGTCTTACTGGTCAACTCTACTCTCCCCTCTCAGGCATTGGCTGTCAGCATGCTACCCCGTTGAGGAGGTGAGCTGGTTGGTCACGCCCTGCTGCATGAGCCGCCTCCAGGAAGTGTTCCGACACTCTCAAATGGCACCCTATTCACGGCGTAGTGCACTACTTTGGACCAGAGCCTTCTATAGGGAATAGGGTGGCAGTTGAGTGTCATCGCCATGACGCGTTTCAATAAAACTCAGTCAAACTGTGCTCCTGTTATCGTTTGTGTCCAACATTCAAGCTGAAACAAGTAAGAGATGGAAGAGCACGTATGAATTCTACATTCATTTTGGAGTTCTGTTAGTCCCTCAGTAACAGCTCAGACACCAGTGGAATGACATCCAATCAGAAACACCTATTAAACACGCATGGCTACTGTTTTGATCAATTAAACCCAACCGTTTGAAGGTTATAAGATTGCTTCTCATATTTAGTCTGTCTCAATCTAAACATGTGGCTTGGGGTGGTGAAGAGATCCAGGCCTCTGCCTCTGGACCACATGTACATGTACCACTGCCAGCGTGGGTTTCCTGGTTTAACTCGGTCCTGGGGCCCCACCTGGGTGCATATCAATCAGCTGTGAAGGGGCGGCAGGTAGCCTAGTGGTTAGAGGGGGCGGCAGGTAGCCTGAGTGGTTAGAGGGCGGCAGGTAGCCTAGTGGTTAGAGGGCGGCAGGTAGCCTAGTGGTTAGAGGGCGGCAGGTAGCCTAGTGGTTAGAGGGGGGTAGGTAGCCTAGTGGTTAGAGGGGCGGCAGGTAGCCTAGTGGTTAGAGGGCGGCAGGTGACCTAGTGGTTAGAGGGCGGCAGGTAGCCTAGTGGTTAGAGGGCGGCAGGTAGCCTAGTGGTTAGAGGGGCGGCAGGTAGCCTGAGTGGTTAGAGGGCGGCAGGTAGCAGAGGGAGGCAGGTTAGTGGTTAGGGAGGCAGGTAGCCTAGTGGTTAGAGGGGCGGCAGGTAGCCTAGTGGTTAGAGGAAATGGCCAACCCCTAGTGGTTAGAGGGGCGGCAGGTAGCCTAGTGGTTAAGGGCGGCAGGTAGCCTAGTGGTTAGAGGCGGCAGGTAGCCTAGTGGTTAGAGGGGCGGCAGGTAGCCTAGTGGTTAGAGCAGGTAGCTTAGTGGTTAGAGGGGCGGCAGGTAACCCTGAGTGGTTAGAGCAGGTGGCCTAGTGGTTAGAGCAGGTAGCCTAGTGGTTAGAGCAGGTAGCCTAGTGGTTAAGACGGGTAGCCTAGTGGTTGGAGAGCAGGTAGCCTAGTGGTTAGAGCAGGTAGCCTAGTGGTTAGAGGCAGGTAGCCTAGTGGTTGAGGCAGGTAGCCCTGGTGGTTGAGGCCCAGGTAGCCTGAGTGGTTGAGGCAAGGTAGCCTGGTGGTTAGAGGCAGGTAGCCTGGTGGTTGAGGCAGGTAGCCTAGTGGTTAGAGGCAGGTAGCCTAGTGGTTAGAGGCAGGTAGCCTAGTGGTTAGGCAGGTAGCCTAGTGGTTAGAGGCAGTAGTAGCCTGAGTGGTTAGAGCAGGTAGCCTAGTGGTTAGAGCAGGTAGCCTAGTGGTTAGAGCAGGTAGCCTAGTGGTTAAGAGCAGGTGGCCTAGTGGTTAGAGCAGGTAGCCTAGTGGTTAGAGGGGCGGCAGGTAGCCTAGTGGTTAGAGCAGGTAGCCTGAGTGGTTAGAGCAGGTAGCCTGGTGGTTGAGGGGCGGCAGGTAGCCTGGTGGTTAGAGGGGCGGCAGGTAGCCTAGTGGTTAGAGCAGGTAGCCTAGTGGTTAGAGGTTGGACTAGTAACGGAAGGAGGGACCATTAAGTATAAAGTGTCCTCTAAACCAGGGTCTCCCCAACTCGGTCCTGGGCCCCACCTGGGTGCATATGAACTGTTGTTGCCCTTAACACTACACAGCAGATTCAAATCATCGAAGCTTGATGAGGAGTTGGTTACTTCAAATCAGCTGTGAAGTGCAAAAAATAAAAACACACTACACCACGTTGGGGCAGGACAGAATGTAGTAAACCCTGGCTGAACTCGTGACATCGTAGAACATGAAACTCAACACACATTCCACGAGGTATTTTACAGATGTTTACCGCAAATAACAGAGTACAGGAAAAGATCATACGAAGAAAAAAAAAAAAAAAAACATTATGTTCACAAAGGCAAGATGACTTCCTGTATAATCACCTACATGGTAACAGTGCTCTGTGTTTCAGTCCAAACAGTCAAACATTGTGGCAGGGGAAATAAGGCCGGGGTGTGTTCATTAGGATCCAACGAGCCAGACGGGGGTGAACTACCTGATTTTTGTCCAATAACGGTTGTTTTCGTTTTTCTGTTGCACTATGTTTAGCTACGGTCTGCACTAATAAACACACCCCATGTCGTTTCATGAAGGTTGCAGACAGAAAGAGAATGAAATACAGCTGACAAAATGCCCAATATAATATATATATATATATATATATATATATATATATATATGACAGGGTAGTACTTTGGCACTACACTACTTTTTACATAGGATGAGGCACTACTGACCAGGGCCTAGTGGACTGACTGGCACTACTTTTGACCCCTATAGGACTAGTGCACTACTTTTGACCAGGACCTATAGGACTGAGGCACTACTTTGACCAGGGCCTATACGACTGAGGGCACTACTTTGACCAGGGCCTATAGGACTGAGGGCACCTACTTTAGACCAGGGTCTATAGGGCTAAGAGCACTACTTTAGACCAGGGCCTATAGGACTAAGAGCACTACTTTAGACCAGGGTCTATGGGACTGAGGGCACTGCATAGACCAGGACCTATAGGACTGAGGCACAACTTTAGACCAAGAGTCTATAGGACTGAGGCACTACTTTAGACCAGGGCCTATGAAGGGGTAAGGGCTACTTTAGACCAGAGCCTATAGGGGTAAGGGCACAACTTTAGACCAGGACCTATAGGACTGAGGGCACTACTAAGACCGGGGTCTATAGGACTAAGGAGCACAACTTTAGACCAGAGTCTATAGGACTGAGGAGCACTTTAGACCAGGGCCTATAGGGTTAAGGGCACTACTTTAGACCAGAGCCTATAGGGGTAAGGGCTGGCTTTAGACCAGGACCTATAGGACTGAGGCACTACTTTAGACCAGGGCATGGCTCTGGAGGGAGAGGAGTTTGTAGTGGCACACAGATTATACATCTATCTGTCTGGCATGGTCTGGAGGGAGAGGAGGTTTGTAGGCGGCCACACAGATTACAGATCATCTCGTGGTCAGCAGGCTTCTGGTCCTGGAGGGGAGAGGAGCTGATGGCACGGGCACAGGATTTATACATCATCATCTGTCTGGCATGGTCCTGGAGGGAGAGGAGTTGAGATACACGACAGATCATGCATGACCATCTGGTCTGGCATGGTCCTGGATGGAGAGTATTTGAGTGGTTATATGAGACACAGCATTGATACATCTATCGGCCTGGCATGGTCCTGGAGGAGAGGAGGTGTTTATACACACACAGATTACAACATCTCATCTGTCTGCAATGGTCTGGAGGAGTGAGGAGCTTATGGCCAGGATATATAATCATCTGTCTGGAAATGGTCTTGGATGGAGTGAGCTTATATAATACATAATAATGGTCAGATTCATCTGTCTGAAATGGTCTTGAGGGAGAGGGTGTTTGAGGTAACAGAGACACAACATCTCATCTGTCTCAGGTGTCCAGAGGAGGAGGAGAGGTGTTTATGGCAGCAGTAATTTAAGAGCACAGCTTGGGACACCTATCATGCAAGGGATTCTCTTTTATTTTTAATAGAGTGGCCACTTGGCTGAACTCAAACTCTGACTACATCAGAGGCCAACACACATGTTGTTAACAACTGTTTTAGTTTAAGATAGAGATGAGATGGAGACTGTAGAGATACATATTTGTTCTATATGATTGAGAACATTCCTAATCCTAAAATGTTTATAGAGATGGGACTACATATTATTTATGATACTACATACTACAAGGGATGACACAGTGAGACAATAGATGGACACATAGCATGGAGACACATGATTATATAGGCACAGAACATTCCAAACCTGCTGTTTGAGCAGATTGAAGACAGGTTTCAGCATGATTGCAGTTAGACAGATGACATGTAGATGAGATGACAAGGATGTAATTAGGCGTACATCATGCAGAGATCATATGGGACACGTGGAGGTAAGGATACATGAGATGACATAGTTATGTATCAGATGACTTATGGTTGACACATATGATGGAGATGTTCATTCCTTGAATCCAAAACATGTGTAGAGATATAGATGTCACATATTTGTGGATGAGATGATAGATGTATATGCTATTTACGTATATTTATATAATATTCTCAATCTAAATGCTTGTTGTTCTGGGACATGGTGTCCTGTGGCAGTGGAGGACCTGGCCTCCTTGACAGGACTGACCTCTGTCCACTGAAAATGGATCTCAGGCACTGAGGATACGCACAACAGACCCAGCTCCAACGATTAGCCTGCTGTTTCAGCAGCCAACCCATCACTAGCAGTGTCTTTAAACTGGACTCACATCACAACAAGATGAATTGACATCAATGATGGAACACAATCACAATATCACTATAACACAATATATGAACACAATGATGACTGCATAACATGAACACAACAAGCAATATTTAATGCGAACATTTAATCAAGAACACTGACTCAATGACACCTACAAATAATAATGCAATAATAATATAACAACACCAAAGAATATTTAATTTTGAACACTACCATTATTCAGGCAGAACTTCAGCACACACCTATGATCAGCAGTTCATCACAACCGGCGCATTATGTGTGCGTGTGCAGTGTGGCTGAGGTGTGCATTATGCACAGTGCGTGTGTGTGCATGGAGGCGGCAATATGCACAGTGCATGAGGTGCGTGACAGTGTGTAGTCTTCGCCACCATGGAGCCACTACGCCGGCAGCTGAGTCCATGCTGATCCCAGCTGGCCAGCAGGAGCAGTGATTATCGGTAAATGTTAATCCCGGCAGTCACATCCAGCCGAGACACGACAATGGCAATTCCGCTGACTGGTCTGACAGATGAGAGAGGTTGACAGCATGATCTACAGAGCATGAGATGAGCCTCCAGGTTGGGAATTTGAGAGCCCTTTGACATTGAGAGAGGCTGCAGCTCACTCCTTGCAGACATGAGACAGCCACCTGGCTGGAGAATTGAGCCTCAGCAGACAGAGGTGGCTTATAGCCCATCCCATAGATGTTGCCCTGGCTGAGACTGGTATTCTGCATATGAGATACCCACAGGCACCTGCATAGACACATGACAGACACACTATTACATAGGCACACAGAGTAGACACATGACAGAGGATCAGCTGGAAGTGCTGACTACTTCTTGATGGCAGCCAGGCCATGTTGAACTGGGAGACTTGTTTCACACATCTCCCTTTAACATTTTTCTCGTGAACCTCTTCACAGCGGCCCGGACTTTTCTCATGTACATCTCCCATGATGTCTAGCCCCAGAGAACACCTTGGAGAGGGTTCCGACACCACACACACACAGGGAGAGTTATGATGTTCAGCCTTGCAGAGGTCTGGGACACACACACACACACACACACACACACATGCACACACACAGGGAGAGTTATGATGTTCAGCCCTGCAGAGAACACTTGGAGAGGGAGCCAATACTGGGGCCACACACACGGGGAGTTACAGTGTGTATCGTGCTTCTTGTAACAGGATCTGTGTGTGTGTGTGTGTGTGTGTGTGTACTGACCGAGGTGATGATCAGACTTTTACAATTTCTTGATCCACTCCTAGTTTCTCCAGATTGATACAGAACTCAGTGGAGGAAGTCCACTCAGACTGTTGACAGGGGGCTCAGATCCTCAACACAGCTTAAGCACCAGAGAGGGAGGAGGGGGAGAGGGAGGGGAGAGGGATGAGAGAGGGAGGAGGAGAGGGAGAGAGGAGGAGGAGGTATTTGAGGATGAGAGAGGAGGGAGGAGAGGGGACAGAGAGGGAGGAGGAGAGGATGAGAGAGGGAGAGGGAGAGAGGGAGAGAGGGATGGAGAGGGAGGAGAGGGATGAGGAGGAGGGAGGAGGGAGAGAGGGAGGAGGAGGGGAGAGGAGGAGGGGGAGAGGGAGGAGGGGAGAGGGAGGAGGGAGGGATGGGGGAAGGAGGGAGGGAGGGGGAGGTGGAGGAGAGGGAAGTGGAGGAGGGGTGAGAGAGGGAGGGGGAGAGGGATGAGAGGGAGGAGGATGAGGAGAGAGGGAGATGAGGGAGGGAGGAGAGGAGAGAGGGAGGGAGAGAGGGGGAGGGAGGGAGGGGAGAGGGAGGAGGTGGGAGGAGGGAGGAGGGCAGGAGGAGGGGAGGAGGGCATGAGAGAGGGGGAAGAGGAGGGGAGAGGGATGAGAGAGGGAGGAGGAGAGGAGAGGGAGGGAGGAGGGGTAGGAGGGAGGATGAGAGGTAGGAAGAGATGCGACGACAACCATAGTTAGTGTCATCGGCGGTTTAATACATTTAACATTTGTCCATTAATAATTTGACGACACATTTGACCCACACATCACGACTTCAATGTACAACACCACTTAACAATACCACAATACCACCAACACCACCACGCCACCACTTGACGACGCGTCGACGCCGACGACGACCACAACGACGACACGTCCTCACCCATCCAATAATACTTACACGACGACCACGACTTCGACCACTACCATCACACCATCGATGAATGACGACCACCACCGACGACGCCATTTCATCACCCACCACGATGTCCACGACACCACATTTAACACCGACACATCGACGACGCGACACCACGATTACATTTCTGACGACATCGATTGACGCGACATCGGAGGAGGGAGGAGGGGAGAGTGAGGAGGAGGAGAGTGGGGGAGAGAGGAGAGGGAGGGGAGAGGGAGGGGGAGAGGAGGAGGACGAGAGGGATGAGGGGGAGAGGGAAGAGGGGAGAGGGAGGGATGAGAGGGATGAGAGAGAGGATGAGGGGGAGAGGGATGAGAGAGGGAGGAGGAGGGGGAGAGGATGAAAGGGAGGAGACAACCACAATGGCAGCCTAACTGTGGTGAAAACCGTAATCTGCCGGTCTGTCTGTCTAATGGGCAGAGTTTTGTTTTTAAAACTGACTTAGCTAGTTAAATAAAAGGTTGAATAAAATAAATGAGAGACTTATGGTATTATTTACGAGGTTGTGAGAATCACTCAGGTACCTCCAGGCTCTGATCAGGCCTCACTCAAACAAGACTGTCCAATTCTTCTTGGCCTGCTCGCTCCTGCTCACACTGAGGCACAGTTCCCGCTCAGCCCAGTCAAACTGTTCTGCTGTTTGGCCCCCAATAGTGGAACAACTCCTTGCTTCATCACCAGGACAGCGGAGTCAATCACCACCTTCCTGAGCCACTGAAACCTCACTACTTTAAGGAATACCTAGATAGGATAAAGTAATCCCTCCTCACCCCCTTTAAAAGATTCTAGATGCACTAACAGCTCCATCATTGGATGTCATAAGGTGAATGCACCACTTGTAAGTCGCTTCTGATAAGAGCGGGCTGCTACAATGACTCATAAATGTAATGTAATGGCTGTGGTTGTGCTAGATACACCTATATATAGGAAGAGGGCCCTATAACAAACACATATAGTAGGTAGAGGGCCCTATAACAAATACATATATAGGGAAGAGGGCCCCCATGGCAAATACATATATAGGAAGAGGGGCCCTATAACAAATACATGCATATAGGGAAGGGCCCCTTAACGTATCCATATATAGGAAGAGGGCCCTGTAAAACATTACAATTGTTGCCTGATTCCATTTAGTTTTCCCAGGTTTTCACTCTCAAAATCACATTTGTTTGATAGAAGAAAAACAACACAATTGGAAGTCCACATCAACGCTGAAACCACATCAGGAGACCATTTATGAGGTCTGGGGAAAATCTGAGATATTTAGATTTTTGGGTGTAGTTACAACAATATAACAATATATCCAGTTCAGTGATGTCCTGCAATTCCACACCCCTGGTCTTCCAGGTCGGTTAAATCAAAACCATGAAGTACCGGAGACCTCCAGGGCCAGGACTGTCTACCCTGATGTAAACAGTGCCTGAGACCTCCAGGACCAGGGCTGTCTGCCCTGATGTAACCTGTACCTCCAGGACCAGGGCTGTCTGCCCTGATGTAAACAGTACCTCCAGGACCAGGACTGTCTACCCTGATGTAAACAGTACCTCCCGGGACCAGGGCTGTCTACCTGATGTAAACAGTACCTGAGACCTCCCAGGACCAGGACTGTCTACCATTGCTAAACAGTGCCTCCAGGACCAGGACTGTCTACCCCGATGTAAACAGTACCTCCAGGACCAGGACTGTCTACCCGATGTAAACAGTACCTCCAGGACCAGGGCTGTCTACCTGATGTAAACAGTACCTGAGACACTCCAGGACCAAGGGCTGTCTACCCTGATGTAAACAGTACCTGAGACCTCCAGGACTGTCACCTGGAGCTGTCTCCAGGACCAGGGCTGGATGTAAACAGTACCTCCCAGGACCAGGGCTGTCTGCCTGATGTAACCAGTACCTCCAGGACCTCCAGGGCTGTCTACCCTGATGTAACCTGTACCTCCAGGACCAGGGCTGTTTACCTGATGTAGGGGACAGGTGCCATTTGGGACAGGTAAAGCTGTGCAGGGGTTTACCTGTAGTGTTGTCCAGGTCCACCTTGATCTTAGGTGAGGTAGAGCTGTTTCTCTGCTGCAGAGAGAAGCAGCGAGCACACACTCTCTCCCATGTCTACTGTGGATGGACAACTGGGACAACACACCTGCCAAAGAACAACAATATCATAAAACAATATAAAATAACATAATATAACAATATAACAAATTAACTTAATAAAACAATATAATAAAACAATATAATATAACGATATAACAATGAGGGGGTGGAATAATGATAGTTGACATCGTCACTGAAACCACGTGACCTTGTATTATAAGACCATGGTTGAAATGGAGCCCTAGTCACTATATACAGTGAGTTCCACAAGCATTGGGTCAGTGTCATGTTGTTGGAGCCCTAGTCACTATATACAGTGTCAGTTGGAGCCAAGTCACTATATACAGTAGGTTCACAAGCAGTGTCATGTTTGTTGGGCCCTAGTCACTATATACAGTGTCATGTTGTTGGAGCCCTAGTCACTATATACAGTGAGTTCCACAAGCATTGGGTCAGTGTTGGAGCCTAGTCACTATATACAGTGTCATGTTGTTGGGCCCTAGTCACTATATACAGTGAGTTCCACAAGCATTGTCAGTGACATTTGTTTTGGAGCCCTAGTCACTATATACAGTGTCATGTTGTTGGAGCCCTAGTCACTATATACAGTGAGTTCCACAAGCATTGGAGTCAGTGACATGTTGTTGGAGCCCCTGGTACTATAAACAGTGACATGTTATTTGGAGCCCTAGTCACTATATACAGTCTCATGTTGTTGGAGCCTAGTCACTATATACAGTGAGATCCACAAGCATTGGGTCAGTGACATGTTGTTGGAGCCCTAGTCACTATATACAGTCTCATGTTGTTTAGAGCCTAGTCACTACAGTGAGTTCCACAAGTGGTTAGTGACATGTTGTTGGAGCCCTATTACTATGCAGTGTCATGTTGGAGCCTAGTCACTTATATACAGTCTCATGTTGTTGGAGCCCTAGTCACTATATACAGTGAGTTCCACAAGCGTTAGGTCCCAGTGTCATGTTGTTGGAGCCTAGTCACTATATACAGTGAGATCCACAAGCATTGGGTCAGTGTCATGTTGTTGGAGCCCTAGTCACTATATACAGCATTGGGTCATCAAGTTGGAGCCCTAGTCACTATATACAGTGTCATGTTAAGCATTGGACCTAGTCACTATATACAGTGTCATGTTGTTGGAGCCCTAGTCACTATATACAGTGTCATGTTGTTGGAGCCCTAGTCACTATATACAGTGTCATGTTATTTGGAGCCTAGTCACTATATACAGTGTCATGTTGTTGGACCTAGTCACTATATACATTCATATTTATTTGGAGCCTGTCACTATGTCAGTTCCACATGCAGTGTCATTGGGTCAGTGTCATGTTGTTTGGGCCCCTAGTCACTATATACAGTGTCATGTTTGTTGGAGCCCTAGTCACTATATACAGTGTCATGTTGTTGGAGCCCTATTCACTATACACAGTGTCATGTTGTTGGAGCCCCTAGTCACTAGTGACACAGTGTCAGTGTTGTTGGAGCCCTAGTCACTATATATGAGATAGCATTGTCATGTTGTTGGAGCCCTAGTCACTATATACAGTGTCATGTTGTTGGAGCCCTAGTCACTATATACAGTGAGATCCACAGAAGCATTGGGTCAGTGTCATGTTGTTGGAGCCCTAGTCACTATATACAGTAGGTTCCACAAGCATTGTCATGTTATTTGGAGCCTAGTCACTATACACAGTGTCATGTTATTTGGTGCCCCTAGTCACTATATATACAGTGTTCATCAGTTCATTGGAGCCCTAGTCACTATATACAGTGAGTTCTACAAGCATTGGGTCAGTGTCATGTTGTTGGAGCCCTAGTCTATATACAGTATATACAGTGTCATGTTGTTGGTCAGCCCTAGTCACTATATACAGTGTCATGTTATTTGGAGCCCTAGTCACCTATATACAGTGTTCACAAGCATCAGTGACATGTTATTTGGAGCCCTAGTCACTATATACAGTGTGTCATGTTATTTGGAGCCCTAGTCACTATATATACAGTGTCATGTTTGTTGGAGCCCTAGTCACTATATACAGTGTCATGTTGTTGGAGCCCTAGTCACTATATACAGTGTCATGTTGTTGGAGCCCTAGTCACTACAGTATTCCACAAGCATTGGGTCAGTGTCATGTTGTTGGAGCCCCTGGTACTATGAGATCCACAAGCACAGTGTCATGTTTATTTGTTGGAGCCCATTGGGTCAGTCACTATACACAGTGTCATGTTGTTGGAGCCCTAGTCACTATACACAGTGTCATGTTGTTGGAGCCCTTGTTTAGGCCCTAGTCATATATAATGTCATGTTGTTGGAGGGCCCTAGTCACTATATACAGTGAGATCCTATTCAACTCTGCGGTGTCATGTTTGTTTGGGTCAGTGTCATGTTGTTGGAGCCTAGTCACTACATACAGTGAGTTGGAGCCCTGGTACAAGCATTGGGTCAGTGTCATGTTGTTGGAGCCTAGTCACTATATACAGTGTCAGTGAGTTCCACAACTGGGTTCCACAAGCATTGGGTCAGTGACATGTTGTTGGAGCCCTAGTCACTATATACAGTGTCATATTTGTTGGAGCCTAGTCACTATATACAGTGAGTTCCACAAGCATTTCAATGTCATGTGGGCCCTAGTCACTATATGCAGTGAGATCCACAAGCATTGGGTCAGTAATATTATTGGAGCCCTAGTCACTATATACAGTGTCAGCCCTAGTCACTACTGCAGTGAGATCCACAAGCATTGGAGTCAGTGTCATATTTATTTGGAGCCCTAGTCACTATAGTTCCACAGTGTCATGTGTTTTGGAGCCCTAGTCACTATATACAGTGTCAGTGTTTGAGTTCCACAAGCAGGTTCCCTGACATTGGGTCAGTGTCATATTTGGAGCCCTAGTCACTGCAGTGAGTTCCCACAAGCATTGGGTCAGTGTCATGTTGTTGGAGCCTAGTCACTATAGTTACAGTGGGTCAGTGTCATTTGGAGCCTAGTCACTATATACAGTGAGTTCCACAAGCATTGGGTCAGTGTCATGTTGTTGGAGCCCTAGTCACTATATACAGTGTCATGTTATTTGGAGCTAGTCACTATATACAGTGAGTACCACAAGCATTGGGTCAGTGACATGTTGTTGGAGCCTAGTCACTATATACAGTGTCATGTTATTTGGAGCCTAGTCACTATATACAGTGAGTTCCACAAGCATTGGGTCAGTGTCATGTTATTTGGAGCCTAGTCACTATATACAGTGAGTTTCACACAAGCATTGGGTCAGTGTCATGTTGTCACTATATACAGTGTCATGTTTATTGGAGGCCCTAGTCACTATATACAGTGTCATGATGTTGGAGCCCTAGTCACTATATACAGTGAGTTCCAATATTATTGGAGCCCCTAGTCAGCATTGAGTTCCACAGTGTCATGTTTTTATTTGGAGCCCTAGTCACTATATACTATATACAGTGTCAGTGTTGTTGGAGCCCTAGTCACTATATACAGTGTCATGTTGTTGAGTTCCACACAGTGTCATTGAGCCCTAGTCACTATATATAGTGTCCATGTTGTTGGAGCCTAGTCACTATATACAGTGAGAACCACAAGCATTGGGTCAGTGTCATGTTGTTGGAGCCCTAGTCACTATATACAGTGAGTTCCACAAGCATTGGGTCAGTGTCATGTTATTTGGAGCCCTAGTCCTGCATGTTCACAAGCATTGGGTCAGTGTCATGTTGTTAGGCCCTTGTCACTATACAGTGTCATGTTTTTGGAGGCCCTAGTCACTATATACAGTGAGTTCACAAGCATTGGGTCAGTGTCATGTTATTTGGAGCCCTAGTCACTATATTCCACACACAAGCACAGTGTCATGTTTTTTGGAGCCCTAGTCACTATATACAGTGAGTTCACAAGCATTGGGTCAGTGTCATGTTATTTGGGCCCTAGTCACTATATACATGAGTTCCACAGCGTGGGTCAGTGTCATGTTGTTTGGAGCCTATATACAGTGTCAGTCAGCCTAGTCACTATATACAGTGAGTTGCACAAGCATTGGGTCAGTGTCATGTTGTTGGCCCTAGTCCCAGTGTCAGCCTAGTCACTATATACAGTGTACCACAAGCATTGTTGACATGTTATTGGAGCCCTAGTCACTATATACAGTGTCATGTTGTTGGAGCCCTAGTCACTATACAGTGTCATGTTGTTGGAGCCCTAGTCACTATATACAGTGTCTGTTATTTGGAGCCCTAGTCACTATAGTTCACAGCACAAAGTGTCATGTTATTTGAGCCTAGTCACTAAGCAGTGTCAGTTATTGGAGCCCTAGTCACTATTAGTTATGTTGTTGGAGCCCTAGTCACTATACACAGTGTCATGTTATTTGGGTTCCACTCTTAGGTCAGTGACATGTTGTTGGAGCCTAGTCACTATATACAGTGTCATGTTGTTGGAGCCCTAGTCACTATATACAGTGTCATGTTATTTTGAGTTCTATACACAAGCATTGGGTCAGTGTCATGTTGTTGGGCCCTGTCACTATATACAGTGTCATGTTGTTTTGGAGCCTAGTCTTCTACACAGTGTCATGTTGTGGGGTCACTTTCAGGTTCCACAAGCATTGGGTCAGTGACATGTTGTTGGAGCCTAGTCACTTGGTAGGATCCACAGTGTCAGTGTTGTTGGAGCCCTAGTCACTATATGCAGTGAGTTCCACAAGCATTCAGTGTCAGTGAGCCCTAGTCACTATATACAGTTTGTTGGAGCCCTAGTCACTATACAGTGTCATGTTGTTTGGAGCCCTAGTCTACAGTGTCATGTTGTTGGGCCCTAGTCACTATATACAGTGAGTTCTACAAGCATTGGGTCAGTGTCATGTTGTTGGAGCCCTAGTCACTATATACAGTGAGATCCCAAGTCACTATCAGTGTCATGTTGTTGGAGCCCTAGTCACTATATACAGTGTCATGTTATTTGGAGCCCTAGTCACTATATACAGTGAGTTCCACAAGCATTGGGTCAGTGTCATGTTGTTGGAGCCCTAGTCACTATATACAGTGTCATATTTATTGAGCCCCTAATCGCTATATACAGTGAGTTCCCACAAGCATTGGGTCAGTGACATATTGGAGGCCCTAGTCACTATATACAGTGAGATCCCACATTGGGTCCAATGTTGTTGGGCCCTAGTCACTATATACAGTGTCATGTTGTTGGAGCCCTAATGCTATAGAACCACAAGCATTGGTCAGTGTCATGTTGTTGGAGCCCTAGTCACTATATACAGTGAGTTCCACAAGCATTGGGTCAGTGTCATGTTGTTGGAGCCCTTGTCACTATGCTACAGTGTCATGTTGTTGGAGCCCTAGTCACTATATACAGTGAGTTCACAAGCATTGGGTCAGTGTCATGTTGTTGGGCCTAGTCTGCAGCAGTGAGTTCTTTACAGTGTCATGTTGTTGGAGCCTAGTCACCTATATACAGTGAGTTCACAAGCATTGGGTCAGTGTCATTGTTGGAGCCCTCTGGAGCCTAGTCACAAGCATTGGGTCAGTGTCATGTTGTTGGAGCCTAGTCACTATATACAGTGTCATGTTGTTGGAGCCTAGTCACTATATACAGTGAGTTCCACAAGCATTGGGTCAGTGACATGTTGTTGGAGCCCTAGTCAGTCACTATACAGGCCCTAGTCACTATATACAGTGAGTTCCCACAAGCATTGGGTCAGTGTCATGTTGTTGGAGCCTAGTCACTATATACAGTGAGTTTATTTTGGAGCCCTAAGTCACTATATACAGTGTCATGTTGTTGGAGCCCTAGTCACTATATACAGTGAGTTCCACAAGCATTGGGTCAGTGTCATGTTGTTGGAGCCCTAGTCACTATATACAGTGAGTTCCACAAGCATTGGGTCAGTGTCATGTTGTTGGAGCCCTAGTCACTAGTTATACAGTGTCATGTTATTTGGAGCCCTAGTCACTATATCACAGTGTCATGTTTATTTTGGAGCCCTAGTCACTATATACAGTGTCATGTTATTGGAGCCCTAGTCACTATATACAGTGTCAGTTTCCCAAGTCACTATATGGGTCCAGTGTCATGTTATTTGGAGCCTAGTCACTATATACAGTGTCAGTTCCCAATTCACTTGGGTCTTTATTGTGGAGCCCTAGTCACTACAGTGTCATGTTATTGGAGCCCTAGTCACTATATACAGTGTCATGTTATTTGGAGCCCTAGTCACTATATACAGTGAGTTCCACAAGCATTAGGTCAGTGACATGTTGGAGCCCTAGTCACTATATACAGTGTCCTGTTATTTGACAAATACTATATACACTGGAGTTCCACAAGCATCAGTGACATGTTGTCAATGTCGTATTTGGACCCTAGTCACTATATACAGTGTCAATGTTGTTGGAGCCCTAGTCACTATATACAGTGAGATCCACAAGCATTGGAGGTCAGTGACATGTTGTTGTGGAGCCCTAGTCACTATATGCAGTGATTCCACAAGCATTGGGTCAGTGACATGTTTTGGAGCCCTAGTCACTGCCCGCAGTGAGTTCCCACAAGCATTGGGTCAGTGTCATGTTATTTTGGAGCCCTAGTCACTATATACAGTGTCATGTTGCTGGAGCCCTAGTCACTATATACAGTAGAGTTCCACAAGCATTGGGTCAGTGTCGTTATTTTGGAGGCCCTAGTCACTATATGCAGTGAGTTCCACAAGCATTGGGTCAGTGTCATGTTGTTAGAGCCTAGTCACTATAGTAGTTACAGTGTCATGTTGTTGGAGCCCTAGTCACTATATACAGTGAGTTCCACAAGCATTGGGTCAGTGACATGTTGTTGGAGCCCTAGTCACTATATACAGTGTCATGTTGTTGGAGCCCTAGTCACTATATACAGTGAGTATCCACAAGCATTGGGTCAGTGACATGTTGTTGGAGCCCTAGTCACTATACCAGTGTCATGTTATTTGGAGCCCTAGTCACTATATACAGTGAGTTCTGCAAGCATTAGGTCAGTGTCATGTTGTTGGAGCCCTTGTCACTATATACAGTGTCATGTTGTTGTTGGAGCCCTAGTCACTATATACAGTCATGAGTTCCCTAGTCATTGGGTCAGTGTCATGTTGTTGGAGGCCCTGGTCACTATATACAGTGAGTTCCACAAGCATTGGGTCAGTGTCATGTTGTTGGGCCCTAGTCACTATACAGTGAGTTCCACAAGCATTGGGTCAGTGTCATGTTGTTGGAGCCTAGTCACTATATACAGTGAGTTCCACAAGCATTGGGTCAGTGTCATGTTGTTTGGAGCCTAGTCACTATATACAGTGTCATTTATTTTGGGCCCTAAGTCACAGTGTATGTTGTTGGAGCCTTGCTACTATATAGTGTCATGTTTATTTGGAGCCCTAGTCACTATATCACAAGCACAGTGTCATATTTGTTGGAGCCCTAGTCACTATATACAGTGAGTTCACAAGCATTGGGTCAGTGACATGTTGTTGGAGCCTAGTCACTATATACAGTGAGTTCCAAGCATTGGGTCAGTGACATGTTGTTGGAGCCCTAGTCACTATATACAGTGTCATGTTATTTGGAGCCCTAGTCACTATATACAGTGAGTTTCCACAAGCATTGGGTCAGTGTCATGTTATTTGGAGGCCCTAGTCACTATATACAGTGTTCCACAAGCATTAGGTCAGTGTTGTTGTTGGAGCCTAGTCACTATATACAGTGAGTTCCACAAGCATTGGGTCAGTGTCATGTTGTTGGAGCCCTAGTCACTATATACAGTGGAGTTCCCAAGCATTGGGTCAGTGTCATGTTGTTGGAGCCCTAGTCACTATATACAGTGTCATTTGTTGGAGCCCTAGTCACTATATACAGTGAGTTCCACAAGCATTGGGTCAGTGACATGTTGTTGGAGCCCTAGTCACTATATACAGTGTCATGTTATTTGGAGCCCTAGTCACTATATACAGTGAGTTCCACAAGCATTGGGTCAGTGTCATGTTGTTGGAGCCCTAGTCACTATATACAGTGAGAACCACAGTGTCATGTTGTTTGGGGGTTCAGTGTCATGTTGTTGGAGCCCTAGTCACTATATACAGTGAGTTCACAAGCATTGGGTCAGTGTCATGTTGTTGGAGCCCTTGTCACTATACAGTGTCATGTTTTGGAGCCCTATTCACTATATACAGTGTCAGATGGAGCCCTAGTCACTATAACATTTCTACAAGCATTGGGTCAGTGTCATGTTGTTGGAGCCCTAGTCACTATATTATAAATATTTATTGGAGGCCCCTAGTCACTATATACAGTGGAGAGTTCCACAAGCATTGCCTAGGTCAGTGTCATGTTGTTGGAGCCCTAGTCACTATATACAGTGTCATGTTAGCCCTTTACTGTGCCCTACTCATTATTGTTCCAGACTGGTCCTATATACAGTGTCATGTTGTTGGAGCCTAGTCACTATATACAGTGAGTTTTTGGAGCCCTATTCTATCACGGTGTCATGTTATTTGGGCCCTAGTCACTGTGTTGTATTGTGAGGCCTAGTCACTATGCAGTGTCTATCTTATTTTGGGGTCAGTGTCATGTTATTGGAGCCCTAGTCACTATATACAGTGAGTTCACAAGCATTAGGTCAGTGTCATGTTGTTGGAGCCCTAGTCACTATATGCAGTAAGTTCCACAAGCATTGGGTCAGTGTCATGTTGTTGGAGCCTAGTCACTATATACAGTGAGATTGCACAAGCATTGAGTTCCACAAGTGTCATGTTGTTGGAGCCTAGTCACTATATACAGTGTCATATTGGAGCCTAGTCACTATATACAGTGGGTCATGTTATTTGGAGCCCTAGTCCTATATACAGTGTCAAGCATTGGACCCTAGTCACTATATACAGTGTCATGTTATTTGGAGCCTAGTCACTATATACAGTGTCATGTTGTTCCACAAGCATTGGTCCAGTGTCATGTTGTTGGAGCCCTAGTCACTATATACAGTGTTCCACAAGCATGTTCATTTGGGGCCCTAGTCACTATATACAGTGAGTTCCACAAGCATTGGGTCAGTGTCATGTTATTTGGAGCCCTAGTCACTATATACAGTGTCATGTTGTTGGAGCCTAGTCATGTTGTTTCCAGTGGGTCAGTGTCATGTTGGAGCCCTAGTCACTATATACAGTGAGTTCCACAAGCATTGGGTCAGTGTCATGTTATTTGGAGCCCTAGTCACTATATACAGTGTCATGTTGTTGGAGCCCTAGTCACTATATACAGTGAGTTCCACAAGCATTAGGTCAGTGACATGTTGTTGGAGCCCTAGTCACTATATACAGTGTCATGTTGTTGGAGCCCCTAGTCACTATATACAGTGAGTACCACAAGCATACAGTGAGTTCCACAAGCATTGGAGCCCTAGTCACTATATACAGTGTCATGTTGTTAAGGCCCTAGTCACTATATACAGTGAGTTCCACAAGCATTGGGTCAGTGTCATGTTATTTGGAGCCCTTGTCACTATATACAAGTGTCATGTTGTTGGAGCCCTAGTCACTATATACAGTAGGTTCCTCATTAGGTCAGTGTGTCATGTTGTTGGAGCCTAGTCACTATATACAGTGAGTTCCCAAGCATTGGGTCAGTGTCATGTTTTGGAGCCCTAGTCACTATATACAGTGAGTTCCAAGCATTGGGTCAGTGTCATGTTGTTGGAGCCCTAGTCACTATATACAGTGTCATGTTATTTGGAGCCTAGTCACTGCAATGAGTTACAAGCATTGGGTCAGTGTCATGTTATTTGGAGCCCTAGTCACTATATACAGTGTCATGTTGTTGGAGCCCTAGTCACTATACACAGTGTCATGTTGTTGGAGCCCTAGTCACTATATATAGTGTCATGTTGTTGGAGCCCTAGTCACTATATACAGTGAGTTCCCAAGCATTGGGTCAGTGTCATGTTGTTGGAGCCTAGTCACTATACAGTGAGTTCCACAAGCATTGGGTCAGTGACATGTTGTTGGAGCCCTAGTCACTATACACAGTGTCATGTTGTTAGACCCTAGTCCACAAGCATTGGGTCAGTGTCATGTTATTTGGGCCTAGTCACTATATACAGTGAGTTCCACAAGCATTGGGTCAGTGTCATGTTGTTGGAGCCCTAGTCACTATATACAGTGTCATGTTGTTTGGAGCCCTAGTCACTATATACAGTGAGTTCACAAGCATTGGTCAGTGTCATGTTGTTGGAGCCCTAGTCACTATATACAGTGAGTTCCACAAGCATTAGGTCAGTGTCATGTTGTGGGTCACTATATACAGTAGTTCACTATATACAGTCATGTTATTTGGGCCCTAGTCACTATATACAGTGAGTTCCACAAGCATTGGGTCAGTGTCATGTTGTTGGGCCCCTAGTCACTATATACAGTGTCATGTTATTTTGGAGCCCCTAGTCACTATATACAGTGGGAGTTCCACAAGCATTGGGTCAGTGACATGTTATTTGGAGCCCTAGTCACTATATACAGTGTCATGTTATTTGGAGCCCTAGTCACTATATACAGTGAGAACCACAAGCATTGAGTCAGTGTCATGTTATTTGGAGCCCTAGTCACTATATACAGTGAGTCATCAGTTCATGTTTTTGGAGCCTAGTCACTATATACAGTGTCATGTTGTTGGAGCCCTAGTCACTATATACAGTGAGTTCCACAAGCATTGGGTCAGTGTCATGTTATTTGGAGCCCTAGTCACCCCTAGTCCACCAAACATACAGTCAGGTTGGGAGCCCAGTCACTGTAGTCAGTGTCATGTTTTTTGGAGCCCTAGTCACTATATACAGTGTCATGTTATTTGGAGCCCTAGTCACTATATACAGTGAGTTCCACAAGCATTGGGTCAGTGTCATGTTATTTTGGAGCCTAGTCATATATACAGTGTCATGTTGTTGGAGCCTAGTCACTATATACAGTGTCATGTTGTACCACAAGCATTGGGTCAGTGACATGTTGTTGTTCTAGTCACTATATACAGTGTCATGTTGTTGGAGCCCTAGTCACTATACAGTGAGTTCCACAAGCATTGGGTCAGCCCTGTCATGTGTCATGTTGTTGGGCCCTAGTCACTGCAGTGTCATGTTATTACATTCTGTCTTCATTGTCTGTTATTGGAGCCCTAGTCACTATATACAGTGAGTTCCACAAGCATTGTCCAGTGTCATGTTGTTGGAGCCTAGTCACTATATACAGTGAGTTCCAGTCACTATATGCAATCCACAAGCATTGGGTCAGTGTCATGTGTTGGAGCCCTAGTCACTATATACAGTGAGTCATTGGGTCAGTGTCATGTTGTTGGAGCCCTAGTCACTATACAGTGAGTTGCACAAGCATTGGGTCAGTGTCATGTTGTTGGAGCCCTAGTCACTATTAGGTCAGTGTCATGTTATTTGGAGCCTAGTCACTATATACAGTGTCATGTTATTGGAGCCCTAGTCACTATGAGTTATCATGGGTCAGTGTCATGTTGTTGGAGCCCTAGTCACTATATACAGTGAGTTCCACAAGCATTGGGTCAGTGTCATGTTATTTGGAGCCCTAGTCACTATATACAGTGAGTTCCACAAGCATTGGGTCAGTGACATGTTGTTGGAGCCCTAGTCACTATATACAGTGTCATGTTGTTGGAGCCCTAGTCACTATATACCACAAGCATTGGGTCAGTGTCATGTTGTTGGAGCCTAGTCACTATATACAGTGTCATGTTGTTGGAGCCCTAGTCACTATATACAGTGAAGTTCCACAAGCATTGGGTCAGTGTCATGTTGTTTGAGCTAGTCACTATATACAGTGAGATCCACAAGCATTGGGTCAGTGTCATGTTGTTGGAGCCCTAGTCACTATATATAGATACAGTGTCATGTTGTTGCCTAGAGCCCATTAGTCACTATATACAGTGAGTTCCACAAGCATTGGGTCAGTGTCATGTTGGGCCCTATTACAGTGTTGGAGCCCTAGTCACTATATACAGTGTCATGTTGTTGGAGCCTAGTCACTATATACAGTAGGTTCCACAAGCATTGGGTCAGTGACATGTTTGTTTGGAGCCTAGTCACTATATACAGTGAGAACCACAAGCATTGGGTCAGTGTCATGTTGTTGGAGCCCTAGTCACTATATACAGTGAGTTCCACAAGCATTGGGTCAGTGTCATGTTGTTGGAGCCCTAGTCACTATATACAGTGTCATGTTATTTGGAGCCCTAGTCACTATATAGTGTCATGTTTGTTGGAGCCCTAGTCACTATATGCAGTGAGATCCTTGTTGGGTCAGTGACATGTTGTTGGAGCCCTAGTCACTATATACAGTGAGTTCCACAAGCATTGGGTCAGTGTCATGTTGTTGGAGACCCTAGTCACTAGTTCCACAAGCATTGGGTCAGTGTCATGTTGTTGGAGCCTAGTCATATATGCAGTGTCATGTTGTTGGAGCCTAGTCACTATACAGTCAGTTCCACAAGCATTGGGTCAGTGTCATGTTATTTGGAGCCCAGTCACCTATATACAGTGTCATGTTATTGGAGCCCTAGTCACTATATACAGTGAGTTCCACAAGCATTGGGTCAGTGTCATGTTGTTGGAGCCCAGTGTAGTCACTATATACAGTGAGTTCCACAAGCATTGGGTCAGTGTCATTTGTTGGAGCCCTAGTCACTATATACAGTAAGTTCCACAAGCATTAGGTCAGTGTCATGTTATTTGGAGCCCTAGTCACTATATACAGTGAGTTCCACAAGCATTGGGTCAGTGTCATGTTATTTGGAGGCCCTAGTCACTATACAGTGTGTCATGTTGTTGAGCCTAGTCACTATAGCATTGGGTCCAGTGTCATATTTGTTGGAGCCCCTAGTCACTATATACAGTGTCATGTTGTTGGAGCCCTAGTCACTATATACAGTGTCATGTTGTTGGAGCCCTAGTCACTATATACAGTGTCATGTTGTTGGAGCCCTAGTCTGAGTTCCACCATTAGGTCAGTGTCATGTGTTGTTTGGGACCCTAGTCAGCAGTGAGTTCCACAAGCATTGGGTCAGTGTCATGTTTATTTGAGCCCTAGTCACTATATACAGTGAGTTCCACGAAGCATTGGGTCAGTGACATGTTGTTGGAGCCCTAGTCACTATAGGTTCCACAAGCATTGGGTCAGTGTCATGTTGTTGGAGCCCTAGTCACTATATACAGTGAGTTCCCATTGGGTCAGTGCATATTATTGGGTCAGTGTCATGTTATTTGGAGCCCCTAGTCACTATATACACATTTTGAGATCACAAGCGTCATGTTATTTTGGGTCAATGTCTCATTTGGAGCCTAGATCACTATATATACAGTGTCAGTGTTGTTGGAGCCTAGTCACTATATACAGTGAGTTCACAAGCATTGGGTCAGTGACATGTTGTTGGAGCCCCTAGTCACTATATAGATGAGTTCCACAAGCATTGGGTCAGTGTCATGTTGTTGGAGCCCTAGTCAGTGTCTATGCAGTGAGTTCCACAAGCATTGGGTCAGTGTCATGTTGTTGGAGCCCTAGTCACTATATAGTCGTTACAGTGTCATGTTGTTGGACCCTAGTCACTATATACAGTGAGTTCCACAAGCATTGGGTCAGTGTCATGTTGGAGCCCTAGTCACTATATACAGTGAGTTCACAAGCATTGGGTCAGCCCTGTCAGTTTCCACAAGCATTTCAGTGTCGTGTTGGAGCCCTAGTCACTATATACAGTGTCATGTTGTTGGAGCCTAGTCACTATATGCAGTGAGTTCACAAGCATTGGGTCAGTGACATGTTGTTGGAGCCCTAGTCACTATATACAGTGTCATGTTATTTACCCTAGTCACTATATACAGTGAGTACCACAGAAGCATTGGGTCAGTGACATGTTGTTGGAGCCCTAGTCACTGGGTCAGTGACATGTTGTTGGAGCCTAGTCACTATATACAGTGAGTTTCCACAAGCATTGGGTCAGTGTCATGTTGTTGGAGCCTAGTCACTATATACAGTGAGATCCACAAGCATTGGGTCAGTGTCATGTTGTTGGAGCCCTTGTCACTATATACACAGTGTCATGTTTATTTGGAGCCTAGTCACTATATACAGTGAGTTCCAATGGAGCCCTAGTCAGCATTGGGTCAGTGTCATGTTGTTGGAGCCCTAGTCACTGTATTAGTGAGTTCCTACAAGCATTAGGTCACTATATCAGTGTCATGTTGTTGGAGCCCTAGTCACTATATACAGTGAGTTCCACAAGCATTGGGTCAGTGTCATGTTGGAGCCCCTGATATATATATTCATGTTGTTTGGAGCCCTAGTCACTATATACAGTGAGTTGCACAAGCATTGGGTCAGTGTCATGTTGTTGGAGCCCTAGTCACTATATACATATACAGTGTCATGTTTGTTTGGAGCCCAGTGTAGTCACTATATACAGTGTCATGTTGTTGGAGCCCTAGTCATATATACAGTGTCATGTTGTTGGAGCCCTAGTCACTATATACAGTGTCATGTTGTTTGGAGCCCTAGTCACTATATACAGTGAGTTCCACAAGCATTGGGTCAGTGTCTATAGTATCATGTTGGAGCCCTAGTCACTATACAGTGAGTTCACAAGCATTGGGTCAGTGACATGTTGTTGGAGCCCTAGTCACTATATACAGTGTTCATTGGGTCAGTGTCATGTTGTTGGAGCCCTAGTCACTATATACAGTGAGTACCTGACAAGCATGGTCAGTGTCATATTTATTTGGAGCCCTAGTCACTATATACAGTGAGTTCCCACAGTGTCATGTTATTTGGAGACCTAGTCACTATATACAGTGAGTTCCACAACATTGGGTCAGTGTCATGTTGTTGGAGCCCTAGTCACTATATACAGTGAGTTGCACAAGCATTGGGTCAGTGACATGTTATTATTTGGAGCCCCTAGTCACTATATACAGTGTCATGTTGTTGGAGCCCTAGTCACTATAGTGAGTACCACAAGCATTGGGTCAGTGACATGTTGTTGGAGCCTAGTCACTATATACAGTGTCACTATTGTTGGAGCCCTAGTCACTATATACAGTGAGTTCCTGACATTGGGTCAGTGTCATGTTATTTGGAGCCCTAGTCACTATATACAGTGAGATCCACAAGCATTGGGTCAGTGTCATGTTGTTGGAGCCTAGTCCTACAGTGTCATGTTGTTGGAGCCTAGTCACTATATGCAGTGAGTTCACAAGCATTGGGTCAGTGTCATGTTGTTGGAGCCTAGTCACTATATACAGTGAGTTCACACAAGCATTGGAGTCAGTGTCATTTGTTGGTGCCTAGTCCTATATACAGTGAGTTCCACAAGCATTGGGTCAGTGTCATGTTGTTGGAGCCCTAGTCACTATATACAGTGAGTTGCACCAAAGCATTGGGTCAGTGTCATGTTGTTGGAGCCCTAGTCACTATGCAGTGTCATGTTGGAGCCCTAGTCCTATATACAGTGTCATGTTATTGGAGCCCTAGTCACTATATACAATCTGTATTTATTTATGGAGCCCTAGTCCTACAAATTGTCATGTTATTTGGAGCCATAGTCTGCTCTGCAATTAGTTCTAAACATTGGAACCAGTGTCATGTTTATTTGGAGCCCTAGTCACTATATGCAGTGAGTTCCACAAGCATTGGGTCAGTGTCATGTTTGACTTTGAGCCTAGTCACTATATACAGTGTCATGTTGTTTGGAGCCCTAGTCACTATATACAGTGAGTCCACAGCCATTGGGTGTAGTGACATGTTATTTGGGCCCTACGTCACTGCAGTGCGTTCCACAAGCATTGGGTCAGTGTCATGTTGTTTGGAGACCTAGTCACCTATATACAGTGAGTTTACAAGCATTGGGTCCAGTGTCATGTTGGTTTAGGCCCCTAGTCACTATATACAGTGTCATGTTGTTGGAGCCCTAGTCACTACATGCAGTGAGTTCCACCAAGCATTGGGTCAGTGTCATGTTGGAGCCCTAGTCACTATATACAGTGAGTTCCACAAGCATTGGGTCAGTGTCATGTTGTTTGGGGCCTAGTCACTACATACAGTGAGTTCCACAAGCATTGGGTCAGTGTGCATGTTGTTGGAGCCCGGAGTCACTATATACAGTGGGTTCCACAAGCATTTGGGTCCAGTGTCATGTTGTTTGGAGCCTAGTCACTATGTGCAGTGAGTTGCACAAGCAGCTAGGTCCAGTGTGTCATGTTGACTGGAGCCCTAGTCTATGTACAGTAGGTTCACTGACATGATCAGTGTCATGTTTGTTTGGAGCCCTGGTCACCAGCTCCCGTGTCATGTTGTTTGGAGCCCTAGTCACTATGCACAAGTGTCATGTTGTTTGGAGGCCCTAGTCACTATATGCAGTGAGTTCCACAAGCATTGGGTCAGTGTCCATGTTGTTGGAGGCCCTAGTCACTATATACAGTGAGTTCCACAAGCATTGGGTCAGTGACATGTATGTTGGAGCCCTAGTCACTATATACAGTGTCATGTTGTTGGAGCCCTCGTCCACTATATACAAGTGAGTTCCACCAAGCATTGGGTCAGTGTCATGTTTGTGGAGCCCTAGTCACTATATACAGTGAGATCCACAAGCATTGGGTCAATGTCATGTTATTTGGAGGCCTAGTCACTATATACAGTGTCATGTTGTTGGAGCCCCTAGTCACTGCATGCAGTGAGGTTCCCCAAGCATTGGGTCAGTGACATGTTGTTGGAGCCCCTAGTCACTATATACAGTGAGTTTCCACAAGCATTGGAGTCAGTGTCATGTTGTTGGAGCCCCTAGTCACTATATACAGTGAGTTCCACAAGCATTGGGTCAGTGTCATGTTGTTGGAGCCTAGTCATTATATACAGTGTCATGTTGTTGGAGCCCTAGTCACTATATACAGTGAGTTCCACGAAGCATTGGGTCAGTGTCATACATGTGTGAGACCCCAGTCACTATATACAGTGAGTTCCCACAAGCATTGGGTCAGTGTCCTGCTTGTTGGAGCCCTAGATCTCTATATGCAGTGTCATGTTGTTTGGAGCCTAGTCACTGTACAGTGAGTTCCACAAGCTTGTGGGTCAGTGTCATGTTGTTTGGAGCCCTAGTCACTATATACAGTGTCATGTTGTTTGGAGCCCCAGTCACTACACACAGTGTCATGTTATTTGGAGCCACAAGCACTGGGTACCCAGTGTCATGTTTGTTTTGGAGCCCTAGTCACTATATACAGTGTCATGTTGTTTGGAGCCTAGTCACTATATACAGTGAGTACCACAAGCATTGGGTCAGTGACATTGTTGGAGCCCTAGTCACTATATACAGTGTCATGTTGTTACAGGCTAATTTTTATACAGTGTCATGTTATTTTGGAGCCCTAGTCACTATACACAGTGAGATCCACGTTACTTTGGAGCTAGTCTGCCAGTGTCATGTTGTTGGGGCCCCTAGTCCACTATACAGTGTCATGTTGTTGGAGCCCTAGTCACTATATACAGTGAGTTCCACAAGCATTGGGTCAGTGTCATGTTGTTGTTGGGCCCCTAGTCACTATATACAGATGTCACTGTTGTTGGAGCCCTGAGTCACTACTATGCAGTGAGTTCCACAAGCATTGGGTCAGTGTCATGTTGCTTTGGAGACCCTAGTCACTATATACACAGTGAGGTTCCACAAGCATTGGGTCAGTGTCATGTTGTTTTGGAGCCCTAGTCACTATATACAGTGTCATGTTATTTGAGCCCCTAGTCACTATATGTGCAGTAGTTCCACAACGCATTGGGTCAGTGTCATGTTGTTGGAGCCCTTGTCACTATATACAGTGTCATGTTGTTGGAGCCCTAGTCACACTATATACAGTGTGCTCTGTATGTGAGCTAAGTCTTTATATACAGTGTCCTTATTTGACAGACTAGTCCACTAGCATTGGGTCGGTGTCATGTTTGTTGGAGCCCTAGTCACTATATACAGTGTCATGTTGTTGGAGCCCTAAGTCACTATATGCAGTGTCACATGTTGTGTGGGAGCCCTAGTCTATAACCACAGTGTCATGTTGTTTGGAGGCCTATTCACCATACACAGTGTCATGTTGTTGGAACTAGTCACTGCCTGACCTCATGTTGTTGGAGCCCTAGTCACTATATACAGTGAGTTCCACAAGCATTGGGTCAGTGTCATGTTGTTGGAGCCCTAGTCACTATATGCAGTGAGATCCCACAAGCATTGGGTCAGTGTCATGTTGTTTGGAGCCCTGAGTCACTATGTACAGTGTCACTGTTATTTGGAGCCTAGTCACTATATACAGTGAGTTCCACACAGACAGCATTGGGTCGGTGACATGTTGTTGGAGCCCTAGTCACTATATACAGTGCGTTCCACAAGCATTGGGTCAGTGTGTCATGTTGTTGGAACCTAGTCTACTATATACAGTGAGGTTCCACAAGCATTGGGTCAGTGTCATGTTGTTTGGGGCCCCTAGTCACTATAGTACTAGTCATGTTCCTAAGCATTGGGCCTAGTGTCATATTTAGTGGATCCCTAGTCACTATAGTGCAGTGTCATGTTGTTGGAGCCCTGGTCACTGCACACAGGTCAGGTTCCTGGCAATTAGGTCAGTGTCATGTTTGTTGGAGCCTAGTCACGATATGAGCAGTGTCATGTTTGTTTCCGGAGCCTAGTCACTATATACAGTAGGTTCCACAAGCATTGGTCAGTGACATATTTTATTACAGACCACTAGTCTACCAGTGTCATGTTTATTTTGGAGCCCTAGTCTGCAGTGTCATGTTATTGGGCCTATTCACTGCTGCAGTGTTAGCCATGGAGCCTAGTCACTACTATGCAGTGTCATGTTGTTGGAGACCCTAGTCACTATACATGCATTGTGTCATGTTGTTGGAGCCTAGTCTCTTTATACACAGTGTCACGTTGTTGTGAGCCTAGTCACTATATGCAGTGTCATGTTGTTGGAGGCCTAGTCACTATATACAGTAGGATCACACAAGCATTGGGTCAGTGTCATGTTGGTTGGAGCCCTAGTCACTATATACAGTGTCTCTGTTGGCTGGAGCCTAGTCACTATATACAGTGTCATGTTAGCTGGAGCCCTGGTCACTATATGCAGTGTCATGTTGTTTAGGCCCCTAGTCACCATATGCAGTGTCATGTTGTTGGAGCCCTGATACCACTACATTTCTTAGCTTGGAGCCCTGATACCTACAGTGTCACGTTGTTTGGAGCCCTGGTCACTATATGCAGTGTCATGTTGTTAGGAGCCTAGTCACTATCTATGGTGTCACGTATTTGTTTGGAGCCCTAGTCGCTATATACAGTGTCAGATCCACCGAGCATTGGGTCACCTGCAGTGTCATGTTTGTTGGAGCCCTAGTCACTATACACAGTGTCATGTTGTTGGAGGCTGGTCACTCATATACATGGTGTCATGTTGTTGGAGCCCTAGTAACTGTGGTGGGGTCCACAGAAGCAGTGTGGGTCCAGTGTCATGTTGTTTGGAGCTGGTCACTGCTATGCAGTGTCAGGCTGTTGGAGCCGCTCAGTCCACTCTATGCAGTGAGATCCACCAGCACATTGGGTCTGGGCGACATGTTGTTGGAGCCCTAGTCACTGCTATGCAGTGAGTTCCACAAGCATTGGGTCAGTGTCATGTTGTTTTGGAGCCCTAGTCACTGTATACAGTGGGTTCCAAAGCATTATGGGTCAGTGTCATGTTGTTGGAGCCCTAGTCACTATACTTGCAGTGTCACTTATTGTTGGAGCCCTGGTCACTATATGCAGTGAGTTCCACTAGACATTGGGTCAGTGTCATGTTGTTGGGCCCTAGTCACTGATGGTTCTGGCATTGGGTCAGTCTGTCATGTGTTGTTTGGAGCCCTAGTCACTACCTGCAGTGTCATGTTGTTTGGAGCCCTAGTCACTATATACAGTGAGGTTCCACAAGCATTGAGGTCAGTGTCATGTTGTTTGGAGCCCTAGGTCACTATATACAGTGAGATCACAAGCATTGGGTCAGTGTCATGTTGTTGGAGCCCTAGTCACTATATACAGTGAGTTCCACAAGCATTGGGTCAGTGACATGTTGTTGGAGCCCTAGTCACTGTATACAGTGTCATGTTGTTTGGAGCCCTAGTCACTATACACAGTGGATATCCATTGGGGCCTAAGTCATCTGGGTCAGTGTCATGTTGTTGGAGCCCTAGTCCCTATATACAGTGCGTTCCACAAGCATTGGGTCAGTGTCATGTTGTTTGGTGACCCTAGTCACTATATACAGTGAGTTCCACAGCATTGGTCAGTGTCATGTTGTTGGAGACCTAGTCACTATATACAGTGAGTTCCACAAGCATTGGGTCAGTGTCATGTTATGTTGGAGCCTAGTCACTATATACAGTCAGTTCCACAAGCATTGGGTCAGTGTCATGTTGTTTGGAAGCTAAGTCCACTACTATACAGTGCCATGTATTGTTGGAGCCTGGTCACTATATACAGTCAGTTCCTGGCTTGTTGGGTCAGTGTCATGTTGGAGCCTAGTCACTATATACAGTGTCTATTGTTTGTTTGGAGCCCTGGTCACTATACACAGTCGTCCCTAGCATGTTGTTGGAGCCTAGTCACTCTTCTACAGTGTGTGTGTTGACTTGGGCCCTAGTCACTATACACAGTGTCATGTTGTTGGAGCCCTAGTCACTATACACGGTGTCGTATGTTGTTTGAGGCGCCTGGTCACTATATATACAGATGTCATGTTTGTTGGAGCCTTAGTCACTACATACAGTGTCATGTTGGTGAGAGCCACTAGTCACTGGGCACAGTGTCATGTTGTTGGAGCCCTAGTCACCACTATACAGTGTCATGTTATTTTGGAGCTGGCCACTACGTGCTATACAGTGAGATCCACAAGCATTGGGTCAGTGTCATGTTGTTGGAGCCTGGTCACTATATACAGTGAGTTCCACAGCGTTGGGTCAGTGTCATGTTGTTTGGGAGCCCTAGTCACTGCTATACGGTGAGTTCCACAAGCTTGTTGGGTCAGTGTCGTGTTTAACTTGGAGCCTAGTCACTATATACAGTGTCATGTTTGACTGGGTGCCCTAGTCCACTACACGCATGTGAGTTTTCCACCTGCAAGCATTCGGGTCAGAGTGTCATGTTCGCTGGAGCCCTAGTCACTATATACAGTGCGATGCACAAGCATTGGGTCAGTGTCATGTTGTTGGAGCCCTAGTCTTCTATATACAGTGAGTTCCACAAGCATTGGGTCAGTGACATGTTTGTTGGAGCCCTAGTCACTATACAGTGATCATGTATTTGTTGGAGGCCCTGGTCACTCATCTGCAGTGAGTTCCACAGAAGCATTGGGTCAGTGACATGTTGTTTGGAGCCTCTAGTCCCCCTTAGTATATACTAGTTGCGTGCCACTAGTCTATATGGGCCAGTGTCATGTTGTTGGAAGCCTGAGTACTCTATATACAGTGCAGATTCACAAGCATTGGGTCAGTGTCATGTTGTTGGGAGCCTAGTCACTATGTGCAGTGAGTTCCACCCAAGCATTGGGTCAGTGTCATGTTGTTGGAGGCCCTAGTCACTATATACGAGTCAGGTTCCACAAGCATTGGGTCAGTGTCATGTTGTTGGAACCTAGCCACTCTACTACAGTGTCATGTTGTTTGGAGCCCTAGTCACCATATACGAGTGAGATCCACCCGGACTTGTTAGGGTCCAGTGTCATGTTGTTTGGAGCCCTATTGTCACATATATGCAAGTGTCATGTTGTTGGAGCCCTAGTCACTATATACAGTGTCATGTTTGTTGGAGCCCTAGTCACTATATACATTGAGTTCACAGCATTGGAGTCATTATCACTGTTTGGAGCCCTAGTCACTATATACAGTGTCATGTTGCTGGAGCCTAGTCATTTGTACATGGTGTCATGTTGTTGGAGCCTAGTCACTATACAGTGTCATGTTGTTGAGAGCCCAAGTCACTGGGTACAGTGTCATGTTGTGGAGGCCTAGTCACTATACACAGTGTCATGTTGTCCGGAGCCCTAGTCACTGGAGTACAGTGTCATGTTGTTGGAGCCCTAGTCACTATACCCACATTGAGATTCCCAAGCATTGGGTCAGTGATCAATATGTATGTTGGAGCCCTAGTCACTATATACTACAAATATATGTGCATTAGACCTGATACACTATATACGTGTCATGTTGTTTGGAGCCACAAGTCACTCTATGCAGTGAGTTCCACAAGCATTGGGTCAGTGTCGTCATGTTGGCGCCTAGTCACTATATACAGTAGGTTGTCACAGGCATGTTGGAGCCAGTGTCATGCCAGCTGGGCCCTGGTGCTATGCACAGTGAGTTCCCGCAAGCATTGGGTCAAGTGTCATGTTGTTTGGAGCCCTAGTCACTATATACACAGTGAGTTCCACAAGCATTGGGTCAGTGTCATATTTGTTGGAGCCCTAGTCACTATATACAGTGTCATGTTGTTGGAGCCCTAGTCTGCTATATACAGTGAGTTCCACAAGCATTGGGTCAGTGTCATGTTGTTGGAGCCCTGGTCACTATATACAGTGTCATGTGTGTTGGAGCCCTAGTCACTATATGCAGTGTCATGTTGTTTGGAGCCCTAGTCACTATATACAGCGAGTTCCACAAGCATTGGGTCAGTGTCAATATTGTTTGGAGCCCTAGTCACTATATGCAGTGAGTTCACACAAGCATTGGGTCAGTGTCATGTTATTGGAGCCTGTCTACACTTTACTATGCAGTGTCATGTTGCTGGGCCTAGTCACTATATATCAGTGAGTTCCACCAAGCAGTGGGTCTTCAGTGACATGTTGTTTGGAGCTGGTCGCTACTGTAGTGAGATCCTGACATTGGGTCAGTGTCATGTTGTTGGGGCCTAGATCACTGTCTCCGCAGTGAGTTCCACAAGCATTGGGTCAGTGACATTGTTGTTGGAGCCCTAGTCACTATATACAGTGCGTTTCCACAAGCATTGGGTCAGTGTCATGTTGTTTTGGGCCCTAGTCACTATATACAGTGAGTTCCCACAAGCATTGGGTCAGTGTCATGTTGTTGGAGCCTAGTCACTATATGACAGTGAGTTCCACAGGCATTGGGTCAGTGTCATGTATGTTGGAGCCCTAGTCACTATATACAGTCGGTTCCACAAGCATTGGGTCAGTGTCATGTTGTTGGAGACCTAGTCACGATATACAGTGTCATGTTTATTGGAGCCTAGTCACCCATATACAGTCAGGTTCCACAAGCATTGGGTCAGTGTCATGTTGTAACGGGCGCTAGTCACTATATACAGGCTAGTGTCATGTTGCTGGAGCCTAAATTCATATGCAGTATATTAACATTGGACTATTACTACTGATGTCATGTTGTTTGGAGCCCTAGTCACTATATGCAGTGTCATGTTGTTGGAGCCTAGTCACTATATGCAGTGTGTGTCATGTTGGCAGGAGCCTAGTCACTTCTGCAGTGTCATGTTGTTTGGAGCCCTAGTCACTATATGCAGTGTCATGTTGTTTGGAGCCCTAGTCACTATGCAGTGTCATGTTGTTGGAGCCCTAGTCACTGCAGTGTCTGTTGCTGGAGCTAAGTCTTTTCTATATAATGTGTTCTTTGTTAGACCCTAGTCACTACTATAGTGAGATCCTGAAACGTTGGGTCCAGTGTCATGTTGTTGGAGCCCTAGTCACTTTACTACAGTGTCATGTTGTTGGAGCCCTAGTCACATATACAGTGTCATGTTGTTGGAGCCTAGTCACTGGGTACAGTGTCATGTTATTTGGAGCCCTAGTCACTATACACAGTGTCATGTTGTTGGAGCCCTAGTCCTATACAGTGAGTACCACAAGCAGATCAGTGTGACATGTTGTTGGAGCCCTGGTCACTATGCAGTGTCATGTTTGTTTGGAGCCCTAGTCACTATATGCAGTGTCAGATCCATTACTGGAGCACTGGGTCAGTGTCATGTTGTTGGAGCCTAGTCCACTAGCATTCAGGTGATACAATGTTGTTTGGAGCCCTAGTCACTATATACAGTGAGATCCACAAGCATTGGGTCAGTGTCATGTTGTTGGAGCCCTAGTCACTATATACAGTGAGTTCCCCACCAAGCATTGGGTCAGTGTCATGTTGTTGGAGCCCCTTGTCTTTTTCTGCTGCAAATGTCATGTTGTTGGAGCCCTAGTCACTATATGCAGTGAGTTCCACAAGCAGTGGGTCCAGTGTCATGTTATTGGGCTAATTAACTCTACCCAGATATCTCACAGCTATATGGAGCCCTAGTCACTATATACAGTGTCTGCTATTTCAACAGACTAATCACTATATGCAGTGAGTTCCCCAAGCATTGGGTCCAGTGTCATGTTGTTGGAGCCCTAGTCACTATATACAGTGAGTTCCACAAGACCCCATTGGGTCAGTGTCATGTTGTTTGGGGCCCTAGTCACTATATACAGTGAGATCCACAAGTCGTTGGAGCCTAGTCAGTATCTACAGTGTCATGTTGTTGGAGGCCCTAGTCACTACATACAGTGAGTTCCACAAGCATTGGGTCAGTGTCATGTTGTTGGAGCCCTAGTCACTATACACAGTGAGACTTTCACTGGCTTGTTGGGTCAGTGTCTACATGTTGTTGGAGCCACTAGTCACTATATGCAGTGTCATGTTGTTGGGAGCCTATTCCACTATCTAGATGTCGTATTTATTTGGAGACCCTAGTCACCACTATACAGTGAGTTCCACAAGCATTGGGTCAGTGTCATGTCGTTGGAGCCCTAGTCACTATATACAGTGTCATGTTGCCGGAGCCCTAGGCACTAGTATACAGTGTCATGTTGTTGGAGCCTAGTCACTACTATGACAGTGAGATCCACAAGCATTGGGTCAGTGTCATGTTGTTTGGAGCCCTAGTCACTATATACAGTGAGTTCCCTGGCTTCATTAGGTCAGTGTCATGTTGTTGGGGGCCTAGTCACTATATACAGTGAGTTCCACAAGCATTGGGTCAGTGTCCATGTTATTGGAGAATACCTAGTCACTATACACAGTGTCATGTTGTTTGGAGCCCTAGTCACTATATACAGTGAGATCACAAGCATTGGGTCAGTGTCATGTTGTTTGGGGCCCCTAGTCACTATATACAGCGAGTTCCACAAGGATTGGGTCAGTGTCATGTTGTTGGAGCCCTGGTCTGCTATATGCAGTGAGTTCCCTCAAGCGTTGGGTCAGTGTCATGTTGTTGGAGCCCTAGTCACTATATACAGTGTCATGTTGTTGGAGCTAGTCACTATATACAGTGCAGTTCCCCAAGCATTGGGTCAGTGTCATGTTGTATTTGGAGCCCTAGTCACTATATACAGTGAGTTCCTACAAGCATTGGGTCCAGTGTCATGTTGTTGGAGCCCTAGTGCTACATACAGTGAGTTCCACCTAGCATTGGAGTCAGTGTCATGTTGTTGGAGCCCCTAGTCACTCTACACAGTGAGTTGCACAAGCATTGGGTCAGTGTCATGTTGTTGGAGCCCTAGTCACTATATACAGTGTCATGTTGTTTTGGAGCCCTAGTCACTATATACAGTGAGTTTCACAAGCATTGGAGTCAGTGTCATGTTGGAGCCCTAGTCACTATACAGTGAGTTCCCACAAGCATTAGGTCCAGTGTCATGTTGTTGGAGCCCTAGTCACGATGTACAGTGTCGTATGTTGTTTGGAGCCCTAGTCACTATATACAGTGAGTTCCACAAGCATTGGGTCCAGTGTCTATGTTGTTTGGAGCCCTAGTCACTACAGTACTGTGTTAGTTAGGGCCACAATACATATAGGTCCAGTGACATGTTGTTGGAGCCCTAGTCACTACACATACAGTGTCATGTTGTTTGGAGGCCCTAGTCACTATATACAGTGAGTACCACATGCATATGGGCCTAGTACTATATACATTGTATGTTCTTTGGAGGCCTGGTCTACTACATGCAGTGTCATGTTTATTTGGGCCCTAGTCACTATATGCAGTGTCATGTTGTTGAGCCACTAGTCACTATGGGTCAGTGTCATGTTGTTTGGGGCCTAGTCACTATATGCAGTGTCATGTTATTTGGAGCCACTAGTCAGCCGGGCCAGTGTCATGTTTGTTGCCGAGCCTAGTCACTGCCATGCAGTGTCATGTTGTTTTGGAGGCCCTAGTCCTTCTATTCAGCAGGTACCACTGAGCATTGGGTCAGTGACATGTTATTTGGAGCCCCTAGTCACTATATACAGTGAGTTCCCAAGCATTGGGTCAGTGTCATGTTGCTGGAGCCCTATTCCACTATATACAAATGAATCACTGTGTTTGAGCCTAGTCTATAGTGAGATCCACAAGCATTGGGTCAGTGACGTATTTGTTGGAGCCCTAGTCACTATATACAGTGAGTTCCACAAGCATTGGGTCAGTGTCATGTTGTTTGGGCCTAGTCACTATACAGTGAGTTCCCCAGCTTGTTGGGTCAGTCTCATGTTATTTGGGCCTAATCACTATATGCAGTGTCATGTTATTTGGAGCCTAGTCCTGTGTACAGTGAGTTCCACAAGCATTGGGTCAGTGTGTCATGTTGTTGGAGCCCTAGTCCCGACTCTACAGTGTCATGTTTGTTTTCAGGAGACCCTGGTCACTATATACAGTGAGTTCCACAAGCATTGGGTCAGTGTCATGTTGTTTGGGGCCCCTAGTCACTATATACAGTGTCATGTTGTTGGAGCCCTAGTCACTATATACGGTGAGGTTCCACAAGCATTGGGTCAGTGTCATGTTGTTTGGAGCCTAGTCATACTCGTAACGCCATTCATGCTGTTGAGAGCCCGCTAGTCACTGGGTACAGTGTCATGTTGTTGGAGCCCTAGTCACTATATACAGTGGGTTTCCACAAGCATTGGGTCAGTGTCATGTTGTTTTGGAGCCCTTGTCACTATATACAGTAGGATCCACAAGCATTGGGTCAGTGTCATGTTGTTTGGAGCCCTAGTCACTATATACAGTGAGTTCCACAAGCATTGGGTCCAGTGTCATGTTGTTGGAGCCCTTGTCACTATATACAGTGTCTGTGTTGTTGGAGCCCCTAGTCACTATATGCAGTGAGTTCCACAAGCATTGGGTCAGTGTCATGTTGTTGGAGCCCTAGTCACTATATACAGTGTCATGTTGTTTGGGAGCCCTAGTCACTATATACAGTGTCATGTTTGTTTGGAGCCCTAGTCACTATATACAGTGAGTTCCACAAGCATTGGGTCAGTGTCATGTTGGAGCCCTAGTCACTATATACGAGTGAGTTCCACAAGCATTGGGTCAGTGTCATGTTGTTGGGCCCTGGTCACTATATACAGTAGAGTTCCACAAGCATTGGGTCAGTGTCATGTTGTTTGGAGCCCTGGTCACTATATGCTGGTGTTAGTTCCACAAGCATTGGGTCAGTGTCATGTTGTTTGGAGCCTAAGTCACTATGTACAGTGAGTTGCACTAGCATTGGGTCAGTGTCATGTTGTTGGAGCCCTAAGTCACTATATACAGTGTCATGTTGTTGGAGCCTAGTCACTATATATACAGTGTCATGTTGTTGGGCCATTCAGTCACTATATACAGTGTCATGTTGTTGGAGCCCTAGTCACTATATGCACAGTGAGGTTCCACAAGCATTGGGTCCCAGTGTCATGTTGTTGGCGCCTAGTCACTATATACAGTGAGTTCCACAAGCATTGGGTCAGTGTCATGTTGTTGGAGGCCTAGTCACTATATGCAGTGAGATCCACAAGCATTGGGTCAGTGTCATGTTGTTGGAGCCCTAGTCACTATATACAGTGAGTTCCACTGAGCATTAGGTACTAGTGTCATGTTGTTTGGAGCCCCTAGTCACTATATACAGTGAGTTCCACAAGCATTGGGTCAGTGTCTGTGTTTGGAGCCCTAGTGCGACCATACAGTGTCATGTTGTTGGAGCCTAGTCACTATATACAGTGTCATGTTGTTGGAACCTAGTCACTATATACAGTGAGTTCCACTGACATTGGGTCAGTGTCTGTTGTTGGACCTAGTCACTATATACAGTGAGTTCCACAAGCATTGGGTCGTGTCATGTTGTTGGAGCCTAGTCACTATATACAGTGTCATGTTGTTGGAGCCCTGTCACTATATACAGTAAGTTCCACAAGCATTGGGTCAGTGTCATGTGGCTGGAGCCCTAGTCACTATATACAGTGAGTTCCACAAGCATTGGGTCAGTGTCATGTTGACTGGAGCCCTAGATCACTATATACAGTGAGATTCACAAGCATTGGGTCAGTGTCATGTTGTTTGGAGCCCTAGTCACTGCTGCAGTGAGTTCCACAAGCATTGGGTCAGTGTCATGTTGTTTGGAGCCCTAGTCACTATATACAGTGTCATGTTGTTGGAGCCTAGTCACTATATACAGTGAGTACCACAAGCATTGGGTCCAGTGACATGTTGTTGGAGCCCTAGTCACTATATACAGTGTCATGTTGTCGGAGCCCTAGTCACTATGTGCAGTGAGTTCCACAAGCATTGGGTCAGTGTTCATGTTATTTGGAGCCCTAGTCACTATATGCAGTGAGGTTCCACAAGCATTGTGGGTCAGTGTGCTCATGTTATTTGGAGCCCTAGTCACGATATACAGTGTCATGTTATGTTGGAGCCCTAGTCACTACATACAGTGAGTTCCCCTGACATTGGGTCCAGTGTCATGTTTGACTGGAGCCCTAGTCACTATATACAGTGTCATGTTGTTGGAGGCCCTAGTCACTATATACAGTGAGTTCCTGGCTTGTGGTGCAGTGTCATGTTGTTGGAGCCCTAGTCACTATGCACAGTGAGATCCACAAGCATTGGGTCAGTGTCATGTTGTTGGAGCCCTAGTCACTATATGCAGTGTCATGTTGTGGGTAGCCACTAGTCACTGGGTACAGTGTCATGTTGTTTGGAGCCCTTGTCACTATATATACAGTGTCATGTTGTTTGGAGCCCTAGTCACTATATACAAAATGTGTTAGCTGAGCCCTAGTCACTGGGTACAGTGTCATGTTGTTTGGAGCCTAGTCACTATATACAGTGTCATTGTTGTTTGGAGCCCTATTCATTATACACAGTGTCATGTTGTTTTGGAGCCCTAGTCACTATATACAGTGTCATGTTGTTTTGGAGCCCTAGTCACTATATACAGTGTCATGTTGTTTGGAGCCCTAGTCACTATATGCAGTGAGTTCCCCAAGCATTGGGTCAGTGTCATGTTGTTTGGAGCCTAGTCACTATATACAGTGTCATGTTGTTGGAGCCCTAGTCACTATATACAGTGAGTTCCACAAGCATTGGGTCGACTGACATGTTATTGGAGCCCCTGGTCTTTCTCATACCCAGTGCTTCATGTTATTTTGGAGGCCCTAGTCACTATATACAGTGAGATACCACAAGCATTGGGTCAGTGTCATGTATTGGGCCTAGACCACCATATACAGTGTCATGTTGTTGGAGCCCTAGTCACTATGCTGTGATGTCTTTATTTGTTGCATTAGATACATATATACAGTGAGTTCCACAAGCATTGGGTCAGTGTCTTACAATGTGTGGCTGAGCCCTGGTCACTATATACGGTGAGTTCCACAAGCATTAGGGCCAGTGTCATGTTGTTGGAGCCCTAGTCACTATATGCAGTGAGTCCCACAAGCTTATTTTGGGTCCAGTGTCATGTTGTTTGGAGCCCTAGTCACTATATACAGTGTCATGTTCCGTTGGAGCCCTAGTCACTATATACAGTGAGATCCACACAAGCATTGGGTCAGTGTCATGTTATTTGGAGCCCTAGTCACTATGTCAGTGAGTTCCACAAGCATTGGGTCAGTGTCCATGTTGTTTGGAGCCCTAGTCACTATATACAGTGTCATGTTGTTGGAGCGCCTAGTCACCTATATACAGTGAGGTTCCACAAGCATTATGGGTCAGTGTCATGTTGTTGGTGGCGCCTAGTCACTATGCAGTGAGTTCCACGACATTGGGTCAGTGTCATGTTGTTTGGAGCCCTAGTCACTATATACAGTGAGATCCACAAGCATTGGGTCAGTGTGTGTTTATTTGGAGCCCTAGTCACTATATACAGTGAGTTCCACAAGCATTGGGTCAGTGTCATGTTATTGGAGCTAGTCCTCATATCTGACAGTTCCCAAGCATTACATTCAAGTGTCATGTTATTTGGAGCCCTGGTCACTATATACAGTGTCATGTTATTTGGAGCCCTTAGTCACTATATACAGTGTCGTATTTGTCGAAGATGGTTGTTGACCTAGTCACTATGCACAGTGAGTTCCACAAGCATTGGGTCAGTGTCATATTTAGACCCTAGTCACTATATACAGTGTTCCACAAGCATTGTCCATTGTTTAGACTGTCAGCCCTAGTAGGTTTCAGTGAGATCCAACAAGCATTGGGTCACCAGTGTCATGTTGTTGGGCCCTAATTCACTCTATACAGTGAGTTCCACAGCATTGGGTCAGTGTCATGTTATTTTGGAGCCCTAGTCACTATATACAGTGAGTTCCACAAGCATTGATTAGTGTCATGCCTATTGAGGCCCTAGTCACTATATCTGCAGTGTCATGTTATTTGGAGCCCTAGTCACTATATACAGTGTCATGTTATTTGGAGCCTAATCTCTCTTTTAGTGAGTTCCACAAGCATTGGGTCAGTGTCATGTTGTTGGAGCCAAGTCCTATATGCAGACCAGTTCCACAAGCATTGGGTCAGTGTCATGTTGTTTGGAGCCCTAGTCACTATATACAGTGTCATGTTGTTGGAGCCCTAGTCACTATATACAGTGAGTTTCCACAAGCATTGGGTCCAGTGTCATGTTGTTTGGAGCCCTAGTCACTATATACCTGCAGTGAGATCCACAAGCATTGGGTCAGTGTCATATGTTGTTGGAGCCCTAGTCACTATATACAGTGAGTTCCACAGAAGCATTGGGTCAGTGTCATGTTGGAGCCCTTGTCACTATGCAGTGTCATGTTATTTGGGGCCTAGTCTCACTATATACAGTGAGTTCCACAAGCATTGGGTCAGTGTCATGTTGTTTGGAGCCCTAGTCTACTACATACAGTGTCATGTTGTTTTGGAGCCCTAGTCTGCTATACACAGTAGTTCACAAGCATTGGGTCAGTGTCTGTGAGCCTAGGTCACTATGCCCAGTGAGGTTCCACAAGCATTGGGTCAGTGTCATGTTATTGGAGCCCTAGTCCGATATACAGTGTCATGTTATTTTGGAGCCCTAGTCACTATATACTAAGTGAGTTCCACAAGCATTGGGTCAGTGTCATGTTGTTTGGAGCCCTAGTCACTATATACAGTGTCATGTTGTTGGAGCCCTAGTCACTATATACACAGTGTCATGTTGTTGGAGGCCCTAGTCACTATATACAGTGTCATGTTGTGGTACTAGTCCTATATACAGATAATATCATGTTATTGGGCCCCTAATCCTTTTCGGGTACAGTGTCATGTTGTTTGGAGGCCTAGTCACTATATACAGTGTCATGTTGTTTATGGAGCCCTAGTCACTATATACAGTGTCTCATGTTGTTGGAGCCACTAGTCACTGGGTACACAGTGTCATGTTGACTGGAGCCCTAGTCACTATACACCAGTGTCATGTTGTTTGGAGCCACAAGCACTGGGTCATAGTGTCATGTTTATTTGGAGCCCTAGTGTCACTATATACAGTGTCATGTTGTTTGGAGCCCTAGTCACTGCATATACAGTGAGATCCACAGAAGCATTGGGTCCAGTGACATGTTTGTTGGAGCCTAGTCCTCACTCTCCGCGAGTGGGTTCCACAAGCATTGGGTCAGTGTCATGTTGTTGGAGCCCTAGTCACTATATATACAGTGAGTTCCACAAGCATTGGGTCATGCCATGTTGTTGGAGCCCTAGTCACTATATACAGTGTCATGTTGTTGGAGCCCTAGTCACTATATGCAGACGAGTTCCACGAAGCATTTGTGGGTCAGTGTCATGTTGTTTGGGGCCCTAGTCACGTATATACAGTGTCATGTATGTTAACGGAGCCCTGGTCTGCTATATACAGTGAGTTCCACAAGCATTGGGTCAGTGACATGTTGTTGGAGCCCTAGTCACTATATGCAGTGTCATGTTGTTGGAGTCCCCTAGTCACTACTATATCTGTTTGAGCACCACAAGCATTGGGTCAGTGACATCTGTTTGGGACCTATCCTACAGTGTCATGTTGTTGGAGCCCTAGTCACTATATGCAGTGTCATGTTTGGCTGGAGCCCCTAGTCACTATATGCAGTGAGTTCCACAAGCATTTGGGTCAGTGTCATGTTGTTGGAGCCTAGTCCACTATATGCAGTGAGATCCACAAGCATTGGGTCAGTGACATGTTGTTGGAGCCCTAGTCACTATATACAGTGTCATGTTGTTGGAGCCCTAGTCACTATCTGCAGTGAGTTCCACAAGCATTGGGTCAGTGTCATGTTGTTGGAGCCCTTGTCACTATATACAGTGTCATGTTGTTGGAGCCTAGTCACTATATACAGTGAGTTCCACAAGCATTGGGTCAGTGTCATGTTGTTTGGAGCCCTAGTCACTATATACAGTGTCATGTTATTGGAGATCCACAAGCTACTGGGTCAGTGTCATGTTGTTCGAGGCCCTAGTCACTATATGCAGTGAGTTCCACAAGCATTACTGGGTCAGTGTCATGTTGTTGGAGCCCTTGTCACTATATACAGTGTCATGTTGTTGGAGCCCTAGTCACTATATACAGTGAGATCCACAAGCATTGGGTCAGTGTCATGTTGTTTGGGCCCTAGTCACTATATACAGTGTCATGTTGTTGGAGCCTAGTCACTAGGTACAGTGTCATGTTGTTGGAGCCCCTAGTCACTATATACAGTGAGATCTATAAACTTGTTGGGGCCCTAGTACTATATAGTGTCATGTTGTTGGAGCCCTAGTCACTATATACAGTGAGTTACAAGCATTGGGTCAGTGTCATATTTATTTGGAGCCCTAGTCACTACATGCAGTGAGTTCACAAGCATTGGGTCAGTGTCATGTTGTTGGGGCCCTAGTCACTATATACAGTGAGTTCCACAAGCATTGGGTCAGTGACATGTTGCTGGAGCCTAGTCACTATATACAGTGTCATGTTGTTGGAGCCCTAGTCACCTATATACAGTGAGTTCCCCAAGCATTGGGTCCAGTGACATGTTGTTGGAGCCCTAGATCACTATATGCAGTGCGTTCCACAAGCATTGGGTCAGTGTCATGTTCCGTTGGAACCCTAGTCACTATATACAGTGAGTTCCACGAGCAGTGGGTCAGTGTCATGTTGTTTGGAGCCCTAGTCACTATATACAGTCAGTTCCACCAGAAGCATTGGGTCAGTGTCTCATGTTGTTTGGAGCCCTAGTCACTATATACAGTGTCATGTTTGTTTTGGAAGCCCTAGTTCACTATATGCAGTCAGTTCCCACCAAGCATTGGGTCAGTGTCATGTTGTTTGGAGCCCTAGACTCACTTCATATACAGATGTCATGTTGTTGGGCCACATGGTCAACTAGATTCAGTGTCATGTTTGTTTGGAGCCCTAGTCACTATATACAGTGTCATGTTGCCGGAGCACTAGTCATATGGGTCAGTGTCATGTTGGTGTTGGAGGCCACTAGTCACTGCTACTAGTGACATGTTGTCAGACCCTAGTCACTGGGTACAAGTGTCATGTTATTTGGAGCCCTAGTCACTATATACAGTGTCATGTTGTTGGAGCCCTAGTCACTATATATACAGTGTCATGTTGTTTGTGGACCTAGATCACTATATACAGTGTCATGTTGTTGGAGCCCTAGTCACTGGGTACAGTGTCATGTTGTTTGGGCCCTTGTCACTATATACAGTGTCCTGTATGTTGGAGGCCCTAGTCACTATATACAGTAGAGATCCACGTTGGAGCACTAGTCACTATGCACAGTGTCATGTTGTTGGAGCCCTAGTCACTATATACACAGTGTCATGTTTGTTTGGAGCCCTAGTCACTATATGCAGTGAGTTCCTCGAGCATTGGGTCCAGTGTCATGTTGTTGGGGCCCTAGTCACTATATACAGTGATTCCACAAGCATTGGGTCAGTGTCATGTTGTTGGAGCCTAGTCACTATATACAGTGAGTTCCTGACAAGCAGTGGTCAGTGTCATGTTATTTGGAGCCCTAGTCTGTGTTATTAGGTTCCACAAGCATTGGGTCAGTGTCATGTTGTTGGAGCCCTAGTCACTATATACAGTGAGTTCCACAAGCATCGGGTCAGTGTCATGTTGTTGGAGCCCTAGTCACTATATGCAGTGAGTTCCACAAGCATTGGGTCCAGTGTCATGTTGTTGGGGCCTAGTCACTGCTGTATACAGTGAGTTACACACAAGCATTGGGTCAGTGTCATGTTGTTGGAGCCTCAGTCACTGCTACCCAGTGTCATGTTGTGGGCCCTAGTCACTATATACAGTGTCATGTTTTGGAGCACTAGTCACTAGGTCAGTGTCATGTTGTTTGGGGCTAGATCACCTATACTAGTGTCATGTTGTTGGAGCCCTGGTGCACTATGATACAGTGAGTTCCACAAGCATTGGGTCAGTGATGACATGTTGTTGGAGCCCTAGTCACTATATACAGTGCGTTCCACAAGCATTGGGTCAGTCGACATGTTGGTGGAGCCCCTAGTCACTATATACAGTGTGTCATGTTGTTGGAGCCCTAGTCACTATATACCAGTGAGTTCCACAAACATTGGGTCAGTGTCATGTTGTTGGAGCCCACAAGTCACTATATACAGTGTCATGTTGTTGGAGCCTAGTCGCTATACAGTGAGGTTCCACAAGCGACTGGGATCAGTCGTTCCTGTTGTTTGGAGACCTAGATCACTGCTATACGAGTGGATCCCACAAGCATTTGGGTCAGTGTCATGTTGTTGGAGCCTAGTCACTATACTGCACAGTGTCATGTTCGCACGGAGCTAACTGGGTACAGTGTCATGGTGTTTGGAGCCCTTGTCACTATATGCAGTGTGTCATGTTGTTTGGGGCCCTAGTCACTATGTACAGTGAGATCCACAAGCATTGGG